>NC_092871.1:39026744-39041976 GCF_032062135.1 Pyxicephalus adspersus
CTGGCAATCTGTTTAGCTGTGTTAAGAAACAGCGGCATCTTGTGGCTAAAATGCAAAACGTCAGTAGTCCTATACTTAATTACAAACATTGAACAGTGTGTGCTGTTTTCTCAATCTCACATTAATACTGACAAACAGCTGGGTATGGGTAGAAAAGATTACACTGGAAAACAGTTATAAACACATTTTTTTTGTTGACTTCAATTTTTAAGCTTATTTACACTAAAAAAGGGATGCTGATTCTGAAAGTGCAGTTAGTTTTCCTCTATCAAATCAGGTTTTTTCTCTACTGCTTATATTATTGTGATTACTGTAGTGTGGATTTGTATAGGCTATTCATTTACACGCAAGACAGTGTGGTCAGAGGTTGTGCGCTGTGCTACGTAGTGAATAGGCAAAGTTTTTTTGCCTATATACACACGTATTTCCTTTCCTTCAGATCATGACTGGCTCTGCTTTTTCTGGTCATAAGTGCCTAAACAACCCTGATTCATTTTGTTTTATCTGTGGCAGTTTCACCAGTCCCAGTCAAAGGGCGAACAACAGCACATTTGTAGAGCAAACCTATTTGGCATATTTCTTAGTTAAACTTGGTGATCAAGATAAGTCTTGGGCCCCTCATAAGGTGTGCAGACAGTGTGTTGAGGGTTTAAGGATGTGGACAAAGGCAACATGTGATAAGATGCCATTTGGTATACCTATGGTTTGGTAAAAGCCAGGAGATCATTTCAGTGACTTTTACTTTTGTATAGTGAAAACTTCAGGATAAAACCAGAAAAATAAATGTAACATAGAGTATCCTAGTCTTCCTATCGCCTGTACTCCCAGTGGCTCATTCAGATGAAATCCCAGTGCCAATTTTCGTTACACTACCCTCTCTTGAAAACCATGATTATGGTGATAAACTAGGTGTCAACAATGATGAAGAGTTTGAAATTGAGGAGGACGTAAGGGATTTGATCAGAATGAGTTGAGTGATTTGGCATATGATTTGGGACTATCGAAGAAGGACTAGCGTACTTTTGATCCAGATAAATTGCATTTCTGCAGTACTTTAAAACTGACAGTGGCTTTGTCTGGTTTAATGGAGGAATTGGGAATTACAATCTATAACTCAACTGAACGGTGACTATTCTTCGATAGCTCAAAGCCGAGCTTAAAGTGTGTCCTCCTTCACAATGGCAATATATTTGGGTCAGCCCCAATTGGCCATTCAGTTTTTCTTTGTAAATAATATGCAGACATAAAGAGAGTCATTGAGTTGTTGCAATATCACCAACACAATTGGGTCATCTGTGTTGACCCTAAAATGGTATGCTTCCTTCTTGGTCAGCAACGCGGATACACCAAGTATCCCTGTTATCTGTGCATGTGGGACAGCAGAGCTTGTGAGAGGCATTGGGTGAAAAGAAATTGGCCTCAAAGATCTGCCCTAAAACCAGGTGATCCATACATTCTACATGAGCCACTTGTTCATAGAAAGAACAATATATTCCGGCCTCTGCACATGAAACTGGGTCTGATGAAGCAGCTTGTTAAAGCTTTGCCAACTGATGGAGACTGTTTCTGTTTCAAGTACCTCATTTTGTCATTTCCTAGCCTGTCATTTGAAAAAATAATGGCCGGTGTGTTTGATGATCCACAGATTCGGCAGCTCATCAAAAATGAACATTTCATAGGACAATGTCAGAAGTCGAAAAGAATGCTTGGTTATCATTCAAAGCCATTGTCAAAGACTTTCTTGGAAACACACAAGCAAATATTTACACAGAAATTATCCAGAAATTGGAGAGCTACAAATTGCATTCCCCTAGTGTTATTAAACCCCCTAGCAGTAATCCCAAGTGTGACTCAGGGTGGATTTTACCTGCAAAAAGCAGTAATCCTGAGTCACACTCGGGATTACTGCTAGGGGGGTAATAACACATTTTTTGTTGAGTTTGAATTTTTGGTTAAGGTAAGGGTCGCTTAAAACTAAAAAAAAAAAAACACATTCCTTGCTCCATCGGCGTCCCCCATCATCCTGCTTGTGCCCACAGGTCCTGGGGACAAGTCCCTCCTCTTTGATCTTCAGCCGCTAACTGCAGATATGAACTCTGGGGTTTCCCGGGAACGCTGGTGCATGCATCAGTCCGGGCGGGAAATTTAAATAATTTTGTGTTGGATTCAACACAAAATAGCTGTTTTGAGTCCAATATAGGGATTAGCAAGTGAGAATATTAGGTTCGATCTTGCAGCGAATCGGGCCGGCCTTCTGATTCGCTGGGAGGTCGAGCTCTCACCGAACTGGAGGATTTCCAGGGCTGCATCATGCAGCCCTTGAAATCCTCTGCGATCCCCGGGCACTACAGGTTAATTAACCTCTAGTGCCCTGGGGATCGCACACTCTTCTCAATGAATGCAGCCACAGCTGCAATCATTGAGAAGATGTCCAGCACATGAGAACCTCCAGACATTATAAGTATTTCTTACAAATGATACATTTTTATGTGTAAAAAATGTATCATTTGTAAGAGATACTTATATTTCAATGTCAGGAGGTTCTCCTTTGCCGGGCATCTTCTCAATCAGCGGTCACCAACCGGTGGTCCGCATGACAATTTTGGGGGTCCACGGCTCGTGTTGGTGCATCCCCGAGCAGGATCAGGAGAAGGACCCCTCTGGGGGGACGCACCGGCCAGAGCCGCGGAACACATCCCCTGAGCAGTTCCCAGGCTCAGGGAGGTGGGACAGGCTTTCCCTGCACACAACCCGCCCACTCTCCCATCGCAGGCTCAGATCTGCAATGGGAGAGTGGGCGGGGTTATGTCATAATGACATCACTCTAGGGGATGTTTCGCCCCCTTTGAATGACACCCAGCTCCCCATGCATGCGCAGTCGGAAGCCGGTGATTTTAGTGGTCCACAAACCTGAAAAGGTTGGTGATCGCTGTTCGCAATGATTGCAGCTGTGTTTGCATTCATTGTGAAGAATGTGGGATCCCAGGGGCACTAGAGGTTAATTAACCTCTAGTGCCCCAGGATTTGCAAATGGGGATTCCTAGGGCTGAATGCATCTCTGTGAATCCTCCCGTTTTAATTTCCTCTTCCGATGGTTTAACGAAATCGCTTCCCTGAAATTTTGCGGAACCATTGGAAGTTTGAGAAAATTTTCGTGAGAATGCCAGAGACATTCTTGCTCATCCCTAGTCCAAAACAAAGAAATCTTCATAAAATCTTCATATGAATATATATATTCATAAAATGAAGATTTTATGAATATATATATTATACATGCTACTGTACAGTTATATTACATGTTTCACTGTTTTTTTAACAGATTTTTGTGTTTTTTTATTTAAAGTTTATTATTAAATTTTTTTAAATTAATAAATATTGTACATATTTCGGTGAGTTATGCCTAAGAATTATAGCCTACAATGTAAAATAAACTTCCATGCAAAAAAAAATGTAACGCTTTTTGCGTGGAAATCCTAGAGAATTAGAACGCTAGGGGGTTGGTTAATGGCTGTTAGAATATTTGTATATAGATAACTTGATTTTGCTGGCTGCTGATGCAGAGCTTGGTGCTTGAAATGATACAAACACAATAACACTTGGACACTTGGTGATCACTCTGTCTTGAAAAAAAAGTGGGCTTTTGGGCTAACATGAACAATGACGTACTGTCCTTATGATCTTATTTGTTTGAATCTCCTTTAAGGTAACCCAGGATTTTATCCCACAATCCAAAAACAAGCTGGTAGTTTATTACGTCTGTGGTAGTGTGCATACCTTTTGTGAGCAATCTAAGAACATTAAGGAAATCAACAGATTCAGCATAGCTTAAAAGAAGAAAATATTCACCTCTTACTGGTTATCTAGAAAGACTCCACATTTTCATAGCATTTTTTTATCGTCTGTGATTGTAATTGATAAAAAAGCCAGCTGAACATGACAACCCCTTTCATTAGTACCATACCACCATACCCTCTTTTTTGAGGTATCATGCCATTTAATGACATGGTAATTGATATGTTTTGTTACACACAGATACTGTTTTAGTGATGTTTTGACTGCATCATAATATTTCACAAACCAAAGATTTTGGAGGCATACAAGCACATTAGTGGGTTACACTTGAGTAATAATTCTGTAGTGATTACCCCTTTTTCAGCAATGAGTACAGATAATTATTGTGCTTTCCTGCTTGGAGTAAAGCAGTGATTGGGTAATTGAAGTTGTTAGATACTTCCTCTGTAGGTTGTGTGAGTACATGTTGGTGTTCTTTGAGAGAAGAGAAGGACCAGCACCCTGTTTGTTAGGCAAGTAAGGACAGTCCAGAAGAACTGACACACACTAACAGAGAACCAAAAGAGGGTGAAATTTTAGGCTGCTAAAGTAGCTTGTTTTACTTTATTTCTGTGCTAAAAAGAGATACAGTTGACATTCAAAAATCCAGGAACCTCTGGGCCTGAGGAGTGCCAGCCTTCTTCTGGTAGCGCCTGCGGACATCTGGCACAGTTCCGGAGAGCAGGCAGCAGAGACGTCTCAACGTGTATTTAGTGTAGCAAGAAAGACCTAACAGCTGTTTCTGCGGAACAGCGCCATCAAAACATATGTGGCCAAACAGTGTACTACAGTCCCTGTATTGAAAATGCGATCCGAAATTCATGCCTGAAAAGGTTGAACTGCAATCATTTGAACACATTTAGGTAGATAAATAAAAATGATCTATAGTTTCAGTAAGTGTGGATTTCATTTCTCTATTTGGATAGAAGAAATTGGGAGTTCATGTCTCTTGGCTATTGTGAAGCATTATCCCTGCAATAATTCTGGTTAAAGTCCCAGGAAGGGAGCCCCTCTGCTAACAGAGACCCTGTCCTGGGTGGAGGCACTGCCAACTTTATTAGTATCCTCACTCTTCCACATAGCGAAGGCTCAGGATCCTCTCTGTTATCTACAGGTTAGCGCCATAGCCTGGTTTGTGGGAGTCATTTACATGACCCCCCCCCCCATAACAGGGCTACAAAAACTTTAATGCTAGCTACATTTAAAAAAAAAACCTGAGAAAAAAAAACTATAAAATAATTTAGTATAGTTTATATTATAGACACCTTCAGATATCTGTCACGAGATCTGATATGCACTCTGGATTGCTTCTACAGAACAGCAAGATCTCCCATAAGTGTGACGCTCCAATGTGCAAATAGCTAGAGGTGGACATGATTCCTTAGGCAAAGATTTGGCATGAATATCCGTTTTACTTTTGTAAATTATTTCTGAGCATGTGCCAGAAACATGTATGGAAGCAGAAATCACTTTTACATTTTGGAGACATACTACTATTGTTTGTATGTCAGCAAAATTACTGAAATTTCCAACACATTTGCAGAATGCTGCAGAATAGATGGAGTACTCCGCACTGCTCTGTGCCTGAATACCACAGATAAAGATTTCACATAAATGCCCCAACAGATTTTATATTATGTTCTACCGTTTCTCTCAAACACTGACAGACCTAACGTAGCCTAAACATTTTACTTCTATTTAATGAACTGTTGCATGTCTGACCACTGTTTTTTGACAAATTCCCTTAACATTATTCTTTTTTTTCTCAAAGAATATTCTTTGTGGCAATACTTCCAGTGTAAAATGATCACCCTTTTGCTTTTATCATTTTTTTTATGTTTCTTTTCGTGCTTCGTAGAAGCTTCTTTTAGAATGGGAGACAAAAAAAATTCTGATACACAGCTTTGGATTGTGCACAAAAAGCAGTATACTTATTGGATAGGCAATTCTTTTGTAAAATGACACAATCACAGATTTGATTGTTCATTATTTATTTACTGCTGATCTGGGTTATGGTTGTGTCTTTCCTGAAGGCTGACAACCACAAAGCGATTGAACAACTGGTGTGCTCTGCAATCTCCAGGTCAGAGAGCACCAAGCATAATACCGAAAATTTAAATACTGTTCATAATGTTGAAAGCATTTAACAAAAAGTTTTAATTGTAGAAAAACTTCTAATGCTGGCTTCTTTCCGTAAAAGGCAGGTAAAGGGCTAAAAAAATTCCTGTGAGCTGATGCAGCCTTAATTGGGAAGTTAAAATGGAGGTAATTAACTGTGCAGAAGCTGGCATACTCTTTGTAATAATCATGCAAATTGCAGACATTTCTTAAATATAACCGCCAAGAAAAGGCTGCTTTCATGCTGACTGGCAGGCTGTCTGTAGAGTAGAGCAAGAGATGCAGGTAAATATGTTGTCAGCATGAACATGTTTAAATTCTGTTTATCATTTTATCACAGTGGTTCCTTTAACTTTAACTTTTTAATTAAAGCAAGAATGCTTACAAACTATGAATCAGTGGAGCTACCCCAGCACTAAAAGGTTTAAATGTTTATTTTTGTCTAGGAGAATGTAAGGATTTTTCTTACCTCATCCCTAGCTCCTTTGATGCTGGTGCTGTCCTATTTTCTGTTATGTTATAGGTTGTTGGTCCTGCATTGTAGAAAATGACGTAATTGCATGCAACTGCTGCTGAAGAATTTTAGAGAAGAGGCTGTAAGACTTTTTTACACCACCCCCACCATACAAAAAACAGCATTTAACTCTTGCAGTTTGGCATGACTAGGGTAGCTCGTAGCTTGCCTTGAAGATATCCCCCCTTTCACCATACATACCTCTCAGCCCTCTCCCTTGCCAGCCCCACCTTCTTAACATCCCATAACTAAAATAAAAACTCCACACCTGAAATGCGTTTAAATATAATTAAATAAATATTAAAATTAATAAATATTAAAAATAAATTTCTTCTTCCCAAAAAATGTGCTGTCTCTCTGTTACCCTCCCCTTTTATCTGTTTCACGCCACCCCTTAAACTTTTGACCTTACCCTCTCTCAATCCCCCTATCTGTTTACTGTAATTCAATCCTGACCTCCACCCCCCCTTTCTTCTCCGGCAGCACGAGCACACCTGTCATGCCGTCCCTACGCATACCCTGCTGCGGGCCTCTCTTGACTAGGGTAGCTCGTAGCTTGCCTTGAAGATATCCCCCCTTTCACCATATATACGTGTCAGCCCTCTCCCTTGCCAGCCCCACCCTCTTAACATCCCATAACTAAAATAAAAACTCCACACCTGAAATGCGTTTTAAATGGCTGGCAAGCAGCCATTTATTTAATTAACATAACCTCTATTAATATTCATAAATTACCATAATAAATCTTTCAACATATTTATCAAATAACCAACAAACAAATAAATAACATTTAAATAACATTTAAATAACAATTTATGACACCATTAACATTAACCCCTATTATCACCTAACCAACCTATAACTCTCACTTAACCCTTTCTTCACCAAAACCAATTTTTACCCAAACGACTAGATTGCAGGTCCGTAAAGTCCGCCAAGCCACCACAGTTCCATAATGACCAAACGCCAAGACAACCTGGCCCCCTAGCAGCACAGCACCACCTCAGGGGCCTCCACCAATCCACTTACAAGAGGGGGGGTTACGCCACCACCTTGGGTGCCCCCCCAACCATAATTAAACCCAGAACTCTTACCTTCCACCAAACCTCAACCGCCACAGCATACCGGTGGGATTCCTCACACCCGTGCGCCCTTCCACACCCGGATCGCTCTCTGTATCCCATCCTGCAGACCCAGGCACCACAAATCCGTCCCCACATCGTTCAAATGCACTCCATCCTGCCGTAAAAACTGCCAAGTATCCTCTTCCAGCTCTCTATGCCTAACCAACCACCACACCCCCATTTCTCGCCACGAACCTACCCACTTCTTTATTAACCTTAATCCTAGCCTTATTAACACCAACAACAGACCTTGCCCTCCTCCAAACCGACCGCGCCACCATGTCTGACCAAACAAAAACTGTCCCCGGATACTCTACCTTCAATCCTAAAAAATCCAACCTCACATCCCGAACCAAACCTTTCATCGCTCTCTTCACCATGTCATTCCCTCCAGCGTGCATCACCACGACGTTCGGCGCTCTTCCCCGATTCCCACCTCCCTATCCGCTTAATGACCTCATCCCCTAAACCCCATCTAGCAGCCTCCGTAGCAGCCCCAATCCTGAAAGAATGGGAAGAAAATGCTTCCCCATCTTCCCCCAGCAACCGCAAACAACTCCTAAAAACGGCAATGAATTGAAACCGGGACAGGAAAGTCCCATCTTCATGTATCAACAGAGGACCTCCTTGCAAACCCCTGACCCTCAGCAGTTCCTCCACCGCTGCCACCGGGCAAACCCCAGACCCCCCCCCCAACCTGAACACCCGCACCAGCAAACCCTTACCCTTCTGGTCCGTCTTTGAACGTCTGATCCACATACTCACCTCCTCCCTCGACCACACCACGTCGTTTACCAAAATCCCACCTGACCGAGATCTTGACGGGCTGACCAATTCACTGATCCTCATAGCTCCAAAAAACGCCAAAGAAAACGCCCCTTTAAACAACACCCGCTCATACTTGCTCGTACACACTAACCCCAGCTTACCCACCAGCCTTTGCAACAGACCAAAGGAAACCGGCCTCCTCTTATCCTGTACCCTACAACCCTTCCTGTACCCCTTCAAAGCTTGCCGTACAATGAATTCCTTGGTCAGATCCCGCCACCCCTGCCATTTAAACCAAAAAGCCATCCCTGCCATTAACCGATTAATTGCTGACACCGACACACCCTTTGAAAATTCCCTAACCAACCAATATAACAACACATGCACCGTGTCACCTTCCCTGTCACCAACCCCCAAACGCCCACACAAACCTTCCCATTCCTGCCACACTGCCGAATAAGCCCGCCAAGTGCCCTCACTCACCGACCACTTCAGTCAACCTCTTACAATCCCAGCGCAATCCCCCATAAATGACCCGGACAAGGGCAACCATACTGCTCCGCCTCTGGCGCCAACTCCCGAAATCTGTCCCACTGCAAACGAGACAAGGCATCAGCAATAACATTACATACCCCCGGAATATGCCGCGCAAATACAAAAATATTATTCTGCATACATCTTAACACTAAATGCCTCATCAAACGGACCGCAGGCACCAAAGACACCGAGAACTTATTCACTACCTGCACCACCCCCAAATTATCACAATGGATCCTGACTTTTTTGTTGGCCAACTCCGTCCCCCACAACTCAATAACAACTCGCCAATACTATAGAAAACAATTCCAGCACCGCAAGGTCCTTCATTAACCCCCTTTTTCCCAGCCTTCCGGCCAAACCCTGCACACCATCTGCCCCCAAAGTAGGCCCCAAAACCCGAAGCACCCGCAGCATCAGTGAACAACTCTAGGTCCACAGGCCCATGTAACCACAAAGCCCTACCATTGAATGATTCCAAAAATTCTTTCCACACCCTCAAGTCTGCCCGCACTTCCCTGGTCAACCGTACAAAATGGGACAACGCTTTTACCCCCGCCGTAGCCGCCGCTAGGCGCCTGCAAAAAATCCTGCCCATCCGAATTACCCTGCACGCAAAATTGAGCTTTCCCAGTAGGGATTGCACTTCCTGCAGTCGCCTCTTCCGCCGACCACTCACCCTTACCACCTCCTCCTGTAGATCAACCAGCTTTTCCCGCGGCAACCTACTCTCCATGGCCACCATGTCCAACTCAATCCCCAAAAAAGTCAACACTGTCCCCGGCCCCTCTGTTTTGTCCCTTGCCAAAGGAATCCCAAACTTGTCCGCCTTATGCTCTAACGTGGCTAGCAATACCCGACACACCGAACTCCCCGCCGGACCAATCATCAAGAAATCATCCAAATAGTGAATGGTTGAATCCACCTCCGCCACCGACCGCACCACCCATTCCAAAAAAGTGCTAAATTTCTCAAACAACGCGCAGGAAATGGAACAATCCATCGGTAAACATCGATCCACAAAAAAAGCTCCCTCCCATTTATATCCCAGCAGACGCAAGCACTGCGGGTGTACCGGCAACAAACAGAATGCAGCCTCTATGTCTGCCTTAGCCAACAGCGCACCCTGCCCATACCTCCTCACCCACGAAATTGCTGCATCAATGGAAGTATATACCACCGTGCAAGCTTCTGGACGAATCCCATCATTTACCGATTCCCCCGGCAGAAAAGAAAAATGATGTATCAGGCGAAACTTACCTTTTTAGGTACCAAACCCAGTGATGACACAATCAAACCTTCCAACGGCGGCTCCGAGAATGGTCCACTCATCCTGCCCAGCCTCACCTCTTTCGCTAGCTTGTCCGCCACTACCTCTGCATGCCGCAAAGCAGACTGCAAATTTCGTGCCTCTTTAGAAACCCCCCCCACATCACTCGGAATCCAAAACCCTTCCACAAACCCCGCCTCCAGCACCCTAGCCGCCTCCCTATCCGGGTACTTACCTAAGAAGGGGCGCATCCTCTCTACCTTCACTGGCGTCAGCCCCTTTTCCACCATCATCACCCCCTCTACCCGCCCCCGCTTTAAAGCATCGCGAGAGCCTGTGGTTACCTCCGCACCCGGAACACTCATGACGAAATCTGCAGCTCCCCCCAAACTTACAACCTCCTTCATTAAAGAGCCAACAAAGCCCTTTCTTTCTATTGGCCGACGCTCCAGCTGCTTGCTGGCCGCCGGTCCCCCCTGGAAAAAACTGCGTCCCCCCTCCTCCAATCCTAGGACCGGACATCAGCTTCATCCAAAGCCCAATGTCCTTGTGATCCCAGCGCAATGACTGCCTGACAGCCTTCCGTTGACGGAACTGCTCGTCATAGCGCAGCCATGCAAACCCTCCAAACATCTTATGTGCTTCCCTAATCGTGTCCAACCCATGCCCCCACCCCCACATACATTAACATTACCATTCCACGGATCCTGCCTCGGCTCGCGTTGGGCCCCGCACCGCCTCCAGCACCTGGCCCGCCTCGTCCTCTCCCTCCGTTGTGGAGAGCTCCCCCTCCAAACGGGGAGCCTCCGGCTCCTCGTCACTTCCGGGTTCTTTGAATGACGCGACGCGACCGCCCGCGTCATATTCGGGCAACGCGTCCTCTTCCCGGCCACGCTGAATGGCCACCATCTTGACCACGCGGCCCGGCTCCTTCAACCCGGCCGGACGCCGGGCCCGCACCGCCCTCGGACCACCTCGTGCCTCCCGGACCGTCCAGGCTGCGCCCCCAGAGGGACCAGCCACATTTTCCGTCCACCGGGACCCCGCAGGTCCCCCCCTGGACCCCTGCTCGCTGCAAGCGGGGGCTGTGCCCCCTGTCAGCCGCAGCCCCTCCCCTCAATCGACCTCCTTTTCTTCCCTGC
This sequence comes from Pyxicephalus adspersus, assembly GCF_032062135.1. NCBI lineage: Eukaryota > Metazoa > Chordata > Amphibia > Anura > Pyxicephalidae > Pyxicephalus > Pyxicephalus adspersus. The sequence goes on from NC_092871.1 coordinate 39,038,049, forward strand.
AGGACGCAGAGGGATATTTACAGGAGAGGCCTCCCCTATCAAGGCCTCACCCATGTCTGAATGGGGGCTACGCTCCCTGTCAGCCGCAGCCCCCACTCCAGGACTCCACCGGCGACAGGGATTACTCACTAGACCAGTGGCAGACCTGGGCAAGCGGCGCCCCGCTGCCCGGCTAGGAGGGTCCCTACTGGGGCTCCCAGAGTGGCGCTGAGTTCTGCCAAAAGGTTCTGGGCTCAGGCGCACCGGAGCCCTAGCACTCCAAGGCCACAGCCCCTCTACTTTAACTGACTGATCTGATCTGACTAACCCCCCAACAGCCTCTGCTACTCTATCCCGCAGCCAAGCCTCACCTTGTGAGGCGGCCGCAGCCCTAAGCTGCTGCATGAATGTGTCTACTGACTCCATAATGCCTACCAAATTTCTTCTTCCCAAAAAATGTGCTGTCTCTCCGTTACCCTCTCCTTTTATCTGATTCACTCCACCCCTTAAACTTTTGACCTTACCCTCTTTCAATCCCCCTATCTGTTTACTGTAATTCAATCCTAACCTCCCCCCCCCCCCCCCCTTCTTCTCCGGCAGCACGAGCACACCTGTCATGCCGTCCCTATGCATACCCTGCTGTGGGCCTCTCTGTAGCCCCAACAAGAGTAGATTATAAGGATTACTGGAGTCTGGAGAACTCCAGACTCACCTCACCTCTTCCCAATCTATTTACCCCTTTAGGTTAAAAATCATTATTTTTAGGCTTTCCTTTTGGCAATGTCCTCTATGCAGTCACATGATTCACTAGGTCTAATATACTCTGTGTAAAATGATGATTGGGTGCTGACCAGGCAACTGTCATCTTCAGAAGAAGAAGTCAGTGTTGACAGCCTTCATATGCCAATTATTACATGTCTCCTTTAAGCTTAACTGTGTAACAAGATTAGATCGTTCAGACATTAAAGCAGACCTAAAATCAAAAAGAAAACAGAAGGTAATCCTAAATGACAGAAATGAAAATGTTCTGTGTAGTCTAAAGCTTGGCTCTGTGTGCTGCATGGCCAAAGACCAATAGAAACAATAAAACTCCTGCACACACAGGAGTCACACCATAAGCAGCCATCCAATGATGGAAAAAAAACGCTCACCTTGACGGAAGTCCACTGTGGAGCCTTAGGTGCAGGTGATGCCTTCTGAGGAGGAATTGATGACAGGTCCTGGAAAGGGCACTGTATATGCTCTGTATACTTGCTGATTATGTCAGAAGTTCACCATGCACCGACCAGTTTAGTTCCACTTTAATATGCTTGGTCAGGTAAAGAAACTAATACATTGTGAAATACCTATAGAATTAACATTTTCGGGTGGCATTCAAGCAGTGTATGAGGTCACCTCAGGACACTTCCCTGAAATACATTTACATTCCCCTCTAAATATTGTCCTAGTCTTTGTTGGTCTCTAGTATCAATGCAGACACAAGCTCAGTATTTCTCACTATAATGATAGGATATGGATATTTCACAGCTTGAGACACATGAACAGTTATGCATATGTATATGTGTAAAGGGTTCAAAAATCTTTTATAATTTAGGTTGGTTTTTAAGAAACAGTTGCTAATATTTATAATAATTCTATTTTAATAATATTGGTAATCAAAAAGATCTGCCTTGAATATTCTAGATTTTTTCCCATTGTAGAGGTAACACATACTAAAATCTTGCTTAGAAAGTCATTCTCCTTCGGCAATAAAATTATGCCTGCTAAGCGATTACATGGGTGAACTAAGCTAAGAATGTATAAAGGTCAATGGGCTTGTCAACATATTAACTATGGTATGTTCATGCAATTTAGTCTAATGTTGTAAATGCGGGATCTACAAAATGCAAAGTGCAGAAGTCAACCAACAAAATCTGATTGGTTGCTATAAACCACTGCATTTTTCCTATTATGTAAGCCAGGGAGTGTGCATATTGAAAGATGAATAGGGCACTTTTTTGAAGCATAGAACTGTTAATGTTCTTCAGTTAAGTTCATTCTGTACCTAACCCAAATCACATTGCTTTATTATCCATACAGTGGCAAAATTCCTTCAGACAAATAATCTAATTTGAGCCATATGTTTGGTACTAAGCACCTGAGGGCCTAATTAATTAGTGCTTTTCATATGTAATTTGCTCTTTTCCTAAGAGGCAGATGAGTCTTGCTATGTATTCAACAAATGATAAAAATGAAGAAATCATTAGACTTGAAAAATGTAATAGTGAAAAGCAAATTCTGTAATGCATTGTTGTTGGGCTAGTTTACACTTTGATTTATTCACTATAGTAACAGTTGTATATTCTTCCTATTGCATCAATCAAGACATGCTACATTCATAATGAAATGTTAGCACAAACTTTCACTTGTTTGTAGAGGAAGGGGAGTGAGAGATGTGCTAATACAAAATGAAATTTATCAGGGATTTTTTTTTCTTTTTAAAAGAAATTTTCTTTAAAATTTAAAATTTCTTTAAGATTTAAAATTTTTTTTAAAGCAAGCAATACTGATTTTTTTTTTAATAAACATGGAGATATTATGAATTCTATATTACAGGGATTTTTTGAAGCATTGTTGTTATGTATTTGATTATAACACTTGCACAGTTACACTAGGATTTTTTAATGTACTGTCAGGGTTTATGTTTATAAGGGGGAAGAACATCCATTTCCATCGCTTTATGTGTTGATGTTACTGGCTCGGGGCTTGATTTGAGGCAGCTGGCAGCTATGACCAAGAGTTTTTTCAGTCAGCGTTGTTCAGGTTTTCTACTCGCCACCATTGAGCATGTGTTTTAGCTGTGAACGGGGGGACACCTGGGAGAGCAATTCACTGAGGATATCCAGTGCCTATTTCCATTTTTAGTAGCCATCCTGCATACTCCCCCTACACTAAAGCCAATGTCATGTCTCTGACTTCAGCTTTATTTACTGGAATCACTAACTGTTTCTGCCTCTTCCCCTTTTTCAGTGGTAGGAAAAATTCTCTTTATTTGGTAATTGGCTAATTACAAGCATTTCATTTCAACAACTTGGTGGTTTCTTGTGTTAAAAGTAAATGCCTCTGATGTAATGTATGATACTCTGTAAGAATATATGTGCTTGCTATTTTTCCTATTATATTTATTTTTTATAATTAACGTTACATAGGTTTATGGTAATGACCATCATAATTCATATATATGTATGATTATGTAGATGTTGTAAATGTAGATGCTGGAATAATATATATTTGTGGTGACGTCTGAGGAAGTGGCATTGCATTGGAAGCCACAAAACGTGTTACTCCCTAAATGCACCAGATATATTTTGTTAGAAAAAAATGTCTGTATTATTTTCTTTTTTGGAGTTGTACAACATAGGGATTTGATAAAACAATATTTGTGTGTTGTTATTTGTTTTCTTTTTTAAACTATGATAAATGTATGTATTTTCACATTCCTAGACAAAATTTTTTTTATATATACTTGAAAACAAATACTGTCCCCTGTAGTCTCCTATCCATCTAGGACCTATATATGTGTTAATTTATTATTATGCACTGAAATGCTTTGTAAATGACTGCTTGTTTGGTGTTAGATTTAGTTAGGTTGTGCTGTGTACTTTTTGTATTTTTTTTTTACATATTTTACTTTTACAGCTAGACCAGAATGCAAAGCAAACTTGCAGCTGTGTGCATTTGCAACTAAGGTCACTAAAGGTTTCTGAACTTCCCAAATACATCAACACATTCAATGCCAAAAAAGTCTACTGTAAAATAAAACATGAAACAATAACTGCTGTGTGGTTGGTAAAGTTTATTTTAAACCATAATATAATGGCCCAAAGCCTTGACATGGTTTAGTAATATTTTGTTAGTTATTACTCAGGTCATTTCTTTAGAGGGCCTTTCTTTCTTGCTATTTATATAA
>NC_092871.1:39042093-39164312 GCF_032062135.1 Pyxicephalus adspersus
AGCATACATATGGTACTGTAAGCCAAAGGAGGATATGAGACTACCGAGAGAGGAGGTGTACAGAGAAAAGAGAACCGGTCCAATTACTGACCCTGGAGAGTTGAAGAGAAGGAATTACCATTGAAAGAAACTTGAAACGTGCTGTCAGACAGATTGGAAGCAGACCAAGAGAGAGCAGTGTCACTGATACCAATGGAGACCATTTGTATTAGAAGGGGGTGATCAACAAAGTCAAAAGCAAAGTGAAGATCACAGAGAAGGAGGAGGGAAACGTTGCCTTTGGACTTAGCTCTGATGAGGTAATTGGCCACTTTAGTAAGGGCTGTTTTGGTGGAATAGGCAGCTTGAAAGCCAGTCTGGAGAGGGTCAAGGAGATAGTTGGTGCTCAGGTAATCGGTGAGTCTTTTGAAGACACGGCGCTCAAGAAGTTTGGAAACATATGGCTGAAGGGAGATAGGACAGTAGCTGGAAGGTAGGGAGGGGTCTAGTGTGGGTTTCTTCAGGATAGGGGGAATTATGGCATGTTTGAAAGCAGAGAGGTAGATACCAGTAGAAATGGACAGGTTGAATAGTTCAGTTAGGGCAGGGGCCAGGGTGGAGGAATGGGAATGGAGTAGATCAGAGGGAATTGGGTCAAATGGACAGGTGGTAGATGGAGATGATGAGAGAAGAGAGGAGACTTCATCCACAGTAAAAGGGAGGGGGAAGGTTAGTAATGATTTACAGGTGGAAGGAGTGGGTATGGTTGGAGTGGCTCGGTGAGCAGAGACATCATGTCTGATTTTGTCATTTTTATCTCTAAAGTAGGTGGCAATATCTTGGGCAGAGAAGGAAGTTGTGGAGGGAGCAGGTGTGGGGTTTTTGAGGGAGTCAATTGTTAAGAAGAGGTTGCATGAGTTGGAAGTTGAGAGGAAATGACAGCGGAGAAATACTTTTTGCTTGGTGACAGTGAGTTCAGTGTTAAAGTGTTGTAGTCTGGCTTTTTAGTTCATGAAGTTAGCGATGAGCCCAGATTTCCTCCACTTGCGCTCAGCTGCACGAACAGTCTTTTGTAGCTGTTTGGTGTGATTGTTGTGCCAGGGGTTGTGGTGTGTGTTGAGTCAGGGGTTAGCAGGGTGGGGGTAGCGGAAGCTAAATGTTTGTTTGGGCTTTGCACTGTTTAGATTGAAATATCCAACACAGTATAATTTTCTGTTGAGACTGAAAAGTGTGCTATATATCTGTACTAAAGTATATTTGCAAGCTTTTATTTTTTTATACATGCACTGCCAAGTTGTCACCCTTACCTCTTCCTCAATAAAGTGCGGACATCTCTCTCCTGCACATGTGTGCAGCTCTGACTCTTGGTATGCCTACGTTCCCAAGCTTTAAAAAGTTTCATCCATCAAACTGGCCAATCAGAAAATAGTCTCCTTATCATCCCTGGCTATTTAGCTAGCTCAGACACAACACTCAGCATTCGTTCAACGTGTCTTCACTAGTGCCAGCCCCCAGCTTTGCTAGCAAGTTCCTGTATACCTGGTAATTAAGTCAGTGTTTCCTCTGTCCAGCTCCTGTGATAAGCGCCTGTTTGCCCAGTCTGTTGTTTCCAGTCAATTGCCTTGTGCTGTTCCATTGTTCCTCTCTGCCTGTGGTTGCTCCTGTGTCACCTGTGCCTCCTGTTGCTTCCAGTGGCTCCAGTGTTCCCTGTGTCTGCAGTGACCCCAGTGTCACCGGTGTCTATCTCCTGGATCCCTGGTAAATGACCCCTGGCTTGTGACCTGACTTCTCTTGCTTGCTGCCTGCCCTGACCCTGACTTTCCCTGAAATTTTCTTCTGCTTTGTGACTTGGTACTGAGTATTCTCCTGCCCACCTTGGTGTGCCCAAGGACTGCAACCTGGAGGTAACCAGCAGTGCAAATCTATTCCACTGGAGGCTCTGGAGAAGACCTGGTTGCCACTTAGACCCTGCGCCTTGGCCCTTCTCAGGGCTCACCGTTCTTGTGCAAGCCATAGCGCCCCCTAGTTGCCCTGTTTCCCCAATCGTGACACAATTTCAGAGATTTTAACTCCCCCCATTCTTGGCTAGTCTTTTGTAGCCATGTCTGTTGGTTTAAAGAAACAAGTATGTGCTTTTATCTAATATAAGGGGGCCGGTAAATAATCTCTGACATAATCTCTAGTTTTCAAAAATTTTCTAAGATACAAATTTTTACGATTTTGTGACCTGTCTCTTTTAGCAAATGGCTGATAATAATTTTATTTGAGCTACAGTTCTCAGACTTTTTATTATTATCTGCTAAAACATTATCTTTCCTAATTTGGGCAGCACGGTTGGCTCAGTGGCTGACACTCTTTTCTTTGCAGCGCTAGGTCACAGGTTAGAATCTAGCAAGGGCACTATCTGCAAGGAGTTTGTATGTTCTCCCCATATAGGGTACTTTGGGTAATCTGGTTTCCATCCAGATCGAAAAAACATGCAGTTAGTGTAATTGGCTTCCCCTCAAAATTGGTCTTACGCTGTTAATAATGACATATGACTATGGTAGGAACATTAGATTTTGAGCTCTTTTGAGTGACAGTTAGTGATATATTAATTGACTTTGTAGAACACTGTGTAATATGTCCATGCTTTAAAAATACAAGTTAATAATAATGACCCTCCAGTATTGCCTAACTTTACCATTCATTCCAGCAACCTTCTCCCTACCATAGGTGGGGTGCAAACAATCTTTTACATATAATCTGAACCCTATTAAGAAATAAATATGCTGACTATTTTATGTTGAAAAATACTACCCTTTACTGTTACCATAAAAGGCTGATAATCTAGCAACAAGACAGCAATCCAGAGTCAGTTATCTAAATTGTTGACAGAGGTGAACAGGGAAGCTGAGCTAAAATATAACTAGCAGAAAAAATGGTAAACATTATACATACATAATAAAAGAACAGCAAGATACCATTGAAAAACAAGAACAATGTATGATAACAAAGAGTGAGGAATGAATAGTGTAGCTCTCTTTTGAGTAAAAACTAAATATGTGTATATATGTGTGTGTGTGTTGTGTTCAAAACATGCAGTGATTTCCACTAGCTATCAAATGTTTTACCAAAAAAAAATACCATACTGTTTGAAGTGATTTCCACTAGCTATTAAATGTACTACCAACAAAAATACCATACTGTTTGATTAATCTGAAACTTCAACCTAGTATGAATATCAGTAAAATTTTGAGAAAAATATTTTTTAGAATTTCTTAGGTCCACTTAAGACTTGTGAATGACTCAGCAATCTACTAAATCTACTGCTTGCTCAACTTTGTTGTTACCTGCTCCTATTTACTTGAATAGGAGCAATTGGCAACCTTTTTGTGCATGTTTGCATGTGGCTGCAGTTGGGTTGGATTGCGGTGCTGTTCTCGACAAGTGGCAAGTTGCTTCTGGCCATTTGATTGCTTTTCTTCATTGGAGGAAGAAATGTACCTCAACCTCTCTCAACCACATGATAGAACAGTTGTCAAATTTGCCGTTGACAGTATAGTAGTTGAAGAGGGGTGGTAGGCAGCTGCTAACAGCTATAGGTTTCAATTGCAAGTCTGAAAAGGGCCTTAGTTCTAGTAATGTTGTGTTTCCCCAGCATACAGAATTCCATTATTGGAGAGAGTATGTAATGTCACTTTTTTTACACCTTCAATTTTTTTTATTTTTTTTGCTCTGACAGCTTTATGCTCCATGACAGTATGATAGGTATGTCATACCCCCACTTTTTAAACCCCTAAGAGCTAATATCCATGACTGTAGGGCTGGGCCCTCCTACTGGATCTCCATTAAACTCCCTTTAAGAAGTAGGTGTGGCTTTGTATGAAGATTCAGGGATTTTGCTGTCAACATCAAACCTGGATGAGAGGGGTATACAGAAATAGATTTCAAACAGCTTTTCTGCTGAGTGCATTTGATACTACCAGTTTAAACTCATTAGTTCTTTGGGCTTGTATTCCCACTGTTGATAACCAATTGACCCTACTTCCTTGTTTACACATCATCAACATGAGGGGAAAACAGGGACTTTTCTAAATACCAGGCACTGATTGCCTCCAAACTTGATCCTTTGTAGTCCCAAGATAAAATGTGGGTATAATCTGCTGTATATATATGTATTTTTGGTATCAATCCTCTTAAAGCATCTTTCCAGTATTTACGGACATAGGCTTGCACATCATGATAAGAGCCTCCCATACTTGTAGCTTTAAGCTGCGTACACACTTCCAATTTTTATCGTTCAAAATGAACGACGAACGAACAACGAACGATCGATTGGGCAAAAATCGTTCGTAAAAAAAGTAACCAACGACGCCGGCGAACGAGGAAAGTCGTTGGAAATGAATGACCGGACCGGCGGATCGGATTGGACGACGATCGTTGACCATCGTTCGTGTGTACGATCGTTCATTGATCGTCCATGGTCTGAGCATGCGTGATGAACGGACGTTCCTGTGGTGCACGTAACTTCCTGTATCGTTCAAACGATCGCATCTATCGTGTGTACAATATCTGCGAACGATCGTGTCGTTATCTGTATGTACAGGATCGGTGCTATACGATCGTTCGCAGATATCGTGCAGGATCGTTCGTTTACCAACGATAATAATTGGAAGTGTGTACGTAGCTTAAGGGATAACTGGCAAAGTATTGTGCCTGGTAAACTTGATCAGAGTTCCCACATATTTTTATGTAAAAAAAAAAAATAAAATAAATAAAAATGTAATTTACTATATAGAAGAAAAAGTCTTGCCTATTTTACCCTAATACCATCAAAGTGGCATCCAAATACGATATATATTCAGTTTAATTGTTGGGTGTTAGAAAGGATTGTGCATTTAAGAACAGACAGGGAAATGTATGTGTATTTAACTCTATTCATATATCATAATTTGCATAATTTAAGCTAAATGGTAAAAAAATTACCAGTTAAGTTCGACCTAAATGCACATTATATAACAGGATCTGCAGTGAAATAAATGTTTATTGCCTGGTACAAGCTAGAGATAAGTTATACCACCAACTTTCCTTCATGACTACATTGTGTAAACAATTTCAGCGCTTGCAACATCTGTTAATCCATGTGTTTCCCTCTTATATAGCATGCCTTGGAGATAGCATGATTATTTCAAAGCAATTTCTGCTTCCCAATTTTCTCTACACCTGTCTGAGTATAAACACCTTTAGGCATCACTGGCTAGAAAAGAAAATGTCCATTTGTTGGTGCTTGCTTTTGAAAAGAGAAGTTTACATAGCAGAATAATCAGATACAATATGTTTAAACCAGTGACAGATTGTGTTACACCTGTGAGAATAGGTTTAAAGTACATGGATCCACAGATGCTTTGTTATATTATATATTTATCCTAGCAAGAAGCATAAAGGTAGCAAATTCACCAACAAATCAGTAAATGACGGACAATGGGCTTGTTTAGTAAAATACAAAGTAGTATGTCAAATTCAATTTTTATTCAGTCATCCGGGGTATCTTTCATTAAAAGTTTGCATTTAGAAGTAGATCAATTTAGTTACGCATGAAAAAAAAATGAGAAAGATAAAGAACCTTTGATTATTTTGCTGTGTTCCCAAAGAAAAAGACGACCCCGGCTTTAAATCCTGGTAAGAATGAGTAATAAAGCAACATATTTTCAGAAGACCTGAGATACATTCCAATATGTATCATATTTTTACTTCTGCCTGAATCACCAAAGTGAGAGCAAAGACAGAAGTTCTAAGTGGTCCCCACTCTTTCCAAGATGAAGAAAAATGTCTGTCATTACACATCATTATTCTTTTCTTATAAAGCTTACAGTTTGAACATTTTGATTTGTATGTTATATCTGGAATCTGGTCAGGTGGAAGCTGTGCAACTCCTTGTCACCAAAGAATGCTAAATCTACTTGATTATACAGCACGTTTAGGGCTCAAAATATTTCCCCTTCATGATGGATTGCTAGTGGAGTGAATTTGCAAGTAATCAATTGTAGAGTTTTGGGTAATCTTTTGAAATGACCAGCCAGATTTGCTCAAGTGGTGGCAGAACTTTTGAGCAAAATAGTGTACTTGTTTCATTACAGCTAAGCAAATAGATCAGTTATGGACTATCATCCTTGAGTACTGTGGCTAGCTGTTAAAATTGCCAGAGGTCCTAAAGTTACCCGGACCTGTCCTAAAAACTGTCGAGTTTATTAACGGTACCAAAGTGCAGGTATCTTGTATAAATCCATTGTGGCCTTTAAACTGATCCTTGAATACCAAGGTTTCTAAATTAGGGTTCCTTCAGAGGTTGCTAGGGGTTCCTTGAGCAATGAGCAATTTGTGTCTCTCCAGTCAGTTTAGGTGACACCAATGATCTTTTTGGCTATCTATAAGGTTAACATTCTTCCTACTGACCACCATGATTATATTCTGTAAACAGTGGATAAATAAATTATAGCAGGGGTTCTCTGAAGACCTGATAGAACATGGTTTTTTTATGAGTTCCCTCATGTTGAAAACATTGAGAAAAGCTGTTGTATAACGTGAATTCACTTCCTTTCAAGTCAAAATCTGACACTGTGTGCCATTCCCTATAATTTAACTGTCAGAAATCAGAACCTCAATGACTAGTGTGGCAGATAAAATGGCCTCCACAAAATTAATTTTCTCAAAAATAATGCAAAAAGAAAAGGTGGACTATAGCATTTTGGTGCCCTAGGTACCCCATCACATGCCCTTCCCCTCCTGGCCCCCCTTAAAAGCACTGAAATCAGAATTTACAGCTAAATCTGCCAGTCAGTAGAACAGGCAGCTATAAATGTTATTTTTCACTTTCTTGTGCTGTTCTAAGAGGAAGAGGAAGCTGTGGCTATGGCGACTGGGGACAGACAGGCTGTTGGGCATTCAATGAGACCAACATGGTGGCCCCCATTAATTGATTGCCTGAGTGATTGCATTGGCTAGAAACAAACCTGTGGGGGCATATAAAATATAAGTCAGAGGTTCTAACTCTTCCTCCTTCTAAAATAAAAAATATTGCTGACTGTATTCCCAGTGGATGTTTTTTCCTCTGAGACAGAAAAAAACTTCTTTAGTTAGGCCATAAAACTGTACAAACAGAGCAGAACAACCTGCTCTACACTCCAGCTATTCTGCTGACATTTACAGCTTTCTCTGAATAACGCAAAAGCTGGGAAATTACATAGGAAAACAGGCTGCTCCTGCATTATTTACAGAAAGGCAGTGGCAGGCTTGCTGTCCCAATTTAATTCACCATTTAGCTAAATATTCAGCACAGGGGAAAGCTTTCGTTATGTTTTACTTTAAGATTAGGCCGTTAAAAAGAATGTTGAGGATGTCGACTTCCTGTCTGCGCTTTTGGAGTATGTAAATATCATTTAAAGGACTGCTTGCATTGTGTTTACATTGCTTTTATGTTTAGGAACCCTTTTTTTATACTCCACTAAATTTAACCTGCCCTATAAAACCTAAAGCATCAGCAAACTAGCATAATTCCCAAACAACAGTAATTTAATATATTTCACAGCCAGCAGCATATTCATATATTTTGTCAGGAAAAAGTTTATCATATTGCAGCATGATAATGAATCTCCCCAGAAACACATTAACCATGGTGAGAGAATTCTCTAAAATTCAATAAGCTGGAGATCCAGTTAAACCAAACTTGCAGTCCATTTCATATGTTTAGTTATACACTGTAGAATAAGGACATTAAAGCTAAATTGAGACTAGCGATAATTTAAAGTGGTAATGCTGTGCTTATTTTAACTGCCCCCAGAAAATGGATTCATTGTTTACATAATTTTTAGGCCTTTGCTTCTCCATACCCTTTTCCAAGCTCTGCTGCATACATTGTACAGGGAATGCAAGAAGTGTATACCAAGACAAGTTCAGGTACTTGCATTATGTGTGAAAATGTTTTAAAAGCTTTGTGGCCAAGTTATATATTTAGCTGTTTACCTAAGTAAATTTGAAAAGGGGACATTTTATTAGTCCACTTTTGTCTTATAAATGTAATGTGGGTTCCTACCCTGTTTCCCCGATGATAAGACACTGTCTTATTTTTTTTTTGAAGGCCAAAATATGCTCTAGGGCTTATTTTCAGGGGGATGCCTTATTTACCCATGAAGAAGACTACAGTACAACACGGAGTCACCCACCGCACCACGCGATTCTGGTAAGTAATCGGTGGGTGGCTTATTTGCGGGGGGGGGCTTATTTTTCATTTTTACCTAAAAAGGGGGGGCTGTCTTATTTGATGGCCCTGCCTTATCATCGGGGAAACACGGTAGCTCCCCAACAGCCAAAAAATTATTGTGTGCTTTTACTGATAGTATTACAAGAATTGATTGCCAGTACACCTAGATGGACATTTATTTAGACTGGCAAATGGAGAGTGGCATGTTTTGGAACCACCAGATGTACCTTCATCAGGCAAGGTCACAATGTAATATCATATTTATCTTAATATATTTCTTGAATCAATTTCTTTCACACACTTCATACTTTTTCGGTACTAGTCTTACCTGTAGGAAAACTACCTCATTGTGATGTAATATTAGGGATAAATTGCTTCTTTCTATTTTCCTCACACTTGTATAAATGTTAATTTGCTGTCATGTTATTCATGTCACTTTGCGTTTTAAATGGGACACATGGTATTTCTGAACAAAATACTTGCAACCACTGCAGGCCTCCCTGATTTATTATATACACAGGTTTTGATGGACTGGTTTGTGTATTACTAATTTAAGTAACTATTAATTTTAATTATAATTATATTAATCACCAATTACAGTTTTGAATAAAACATTATATAAACCAGTCTTTTAGCATCTTCCTCTACCAGTATCACAACATTTCTGCTATCTAGCAGCATAATATTATATACCATTTTTAAGATATATTCTCCGAGCCAGCAGTACATAACAACATGCCCCTTCCAACAATTTAAAAATATAATAACAGAATATTAGAGCAGTCATCCGATAGCATACCATATAGCATATACCCTCCATACAATAGCATTGCATTATACAGAACTATTATAATATACAGCTCTATACATTATAAATCTTCCAATGTAAACAATCAGGAGGGTTTCTAAAAAGTTAGAAACAGACAATATGACAACATCTAAGCCTTCAAAAAGATCCTTCAAGAACTTAATAAATCAATTAATTCTCACTACAAGCAGCTAGAGGTGTGAATGTTTAAAGTTATATCAATAGTTTAATGTTCAAAGTCTGGAAACATGTACACGTTAATATAATCATAGGAAAGAACATTCACAAGGTGAATAGTGTATTACCTCTGTGGGTAGCCTAAGGTTCATTATAGTACAATAAAGTGATTAACTGAGCAGAATCAAACAGGCATATTGACTGATTGTAATGCTCAAAAATGTATTGTTTTCCCATGTATCATTTAAGTGCCCTTTATAGTGTACTTATGCAATAGGGATAAAAAAAAACAAATCCCTTCCCATCACTCCATCTCATAATTAAACATTTTTTTAATTCACCTATTACAAATCCTGGCAATTGTTATCAGTTCACAATAATAATTTTAACAGAATAACTCTCCTAATATATTTAAGATAACAAAATAGGTTTATCCCTGACCTTTATTTTCCCAGACACAAGTCTACACAGATAATATGCTGATCGAAAAAAAGTCTTTTCAACCAACACAATTTCACTTTTTTTTAGTAACACAGAGTTGCCAGAAAAAAAGTCTGAACAACAAGGGTGCTTCATACAGTTGCTTAGAACAAATGAGAAAGCTTTGCTTGACAGTAAACTGATAGAAAGGTCAGAAAAGGAGGCATCTCTAGTGGAATAAAAACATTAAGTCATTCGAACAAAGGTCACTTATCTCTACTTGTATGAGCCTTTATCATCTATCTGACAAGGCCAACTAGATATTGATCATCTGAAGCATCTTGGCAATCACAAGTGGAGCTTGAACAAAGTGGGAAAAAAAAGGGCTAGACTTCTAAGAATCCCAGTCTTCTGAAATGGTATGTGGGTTCTGCTAAATCTGTGATTTCCTATAATCTGGACTATTATCCTTGTGTCATATGCAGTTTCTTTTCAATCAGCATGATGCCTCTGTAAGAAAGCTTATATAACTGCTTGTCCTGTTATTTTACAGCTGGCAGGTTTTTTCTTTAATGAAATATCTCATTATGTAGTGGAGGACAAATAGTCGCTGACAAGAATTCATAGCCACCTAAAACCTGAATCTAAAACCACAAACTGGCCCTAATTCATCAAGCAGAATCGGACGCTCGCTCGCGCATTCGTATTCGCGATCCGAAATCGTACGCCGTAGCGCAATTCAGCAACTGAATGAGCTCGCGGCCGGAGCCGCGCATCTCCGGCAGCTTTACACTGGCGAGCTTGCATTAAAAGTCACTGTTCCCCTAAAAAAACAGTGCAACAAATGTGCCAATAAATTAATTATATAGCAACATGATTGCTATGATCTCACCAGTGTCAGCTTAACAGATCCTCCTTAATCATGCAGCTGAAATCTAATGAAGCATTAAACATTCTAATTGACCTGTAAAGGACTGTAGATACGCACAGAATAGAGAGCAGGTGCGCGCTAATTAATTGCTATGATCTCACCATTGAGCGTAACAGATCCTCCTTAATCGCGCAGCTGAAATCTAATCGCCTTAATTGGCAGATTCGCGCCCCCTATTGCTCATTATTATCAAGGCAGGAATCCGGCTGGCAGTGAGGAGGCTAGTGTACGAGCGCACTTGACTCCGGACCGCGGAAAACTGGCTCGCTGGAAGCACGAAAGTACGCGCGACCAGCGAGCGCGGATTTCATTGATGAATTAGGGTCATTGTGTCTAGCAGTGAGTTTATTTATAGCATTGTTCAAAAATATTGATGTTCAGTGATCCATTAGAAATCAGATTTCTGATTGGTTTCTTTGGTTTTCACCCAACACTGCTCTTACCAGAGCCTAGTAAATAAATTGTGATGTCAAGAATCTTCCACAATATTAAAAAAGATTGAAACATTTTAAGACTTTATTGTATTAAGAATCAGCAATTATCATCTGATTTGGCTCACAAAAGTCAGCCCACATGTTTGTATCTAACTATATAATCTGTCTTCAATCC
The DNA here is from genome assembly GCF_032062135.1 of Pyxicephalus adspersus. Taxonomy (NCBI): domain Eukaryota; kingdom Metazoa; phylum Chordata; class Amphibia; order Anura; family Pyxicephalidae; genus Pyxicephalus; species Pyxicephalus adspersus. The sequence continues at coordinate 39,053,257 of NC_092871.1, forward strand.
CCATTGATTTACCAAAACTTTGTAATGTATGTCCTAATTGATCCATTATATTCGTATACAATCTGACAATCTATATAAAATTTAGCTCTAAAGCGGATTGTATGCTCAGATTGGAACTAGTGTGTTGAGTTTAATGCAGCATTTTTTTTTTCTACATCTGTAGGATTTAAATGCATTGCTTTGTCTGTTTTAGCTATCTTGCTATCAGCATTGTATTTAGACATGGTGCTACTCATGATAACATTCTTAACAATTTTCATGTCATTTGAATATTTTAGAAAAATTTACACCTGGACTGTGCAATTTCAGGCTTAACTTTTTTACTGTCAAAACCACCAAACAAAAGAAAGAAAAGATTATTTCTTGTTTTCTGAAAAAAATGACTTCTTCACATCCTTCTTCACATCTCCTTCACAGAGGAAACATTGTTTTGCATTTCCTCAAATATTTCTCAACATTTCTTGCATCCTCAAATGCATTTCTTGCATTCCTCAAAGAAATATTGGAGTGTGTTTCTTAAAGCATCCTCCTAAAATTTCCTGCAAACGTCATTTCTCTTTCTCAATTTAACCACAATGTTTAGAGGTTTATAGACTGCTATATTTCTCAAATTCTCCTGGAGTTCCACCTAAAGTAAAATTGTGTGTCTGCTATAACCACATAATCAATCTAAACAATGCTCTAAGTCAGGGGTTGGCAAACTCCAGCTTTTAGGCCAGATACGGTCTAGCCGGTAGTTTGTTACGGCCTAACGCCCCCTGGCCGATCCGGCCTAATGCCGGCCGGCAACCCGCCGGAGCTCCGGTGCCGCCCCCTTGCAGTGGCTCCCCTATTTACCGCGACCAGCGTTAATACTTCTGCTGCCCCAGTAAATAGGGAATGCTCCCTGAAGGGAAATCCCTCTCCTCTGCAATGCATACGGAGGAGAGGGATTTCACTTCAGGGGGTGTTCCCTGGTGGTGGGCAGTGCCATTAGGGCATGCCCAGCCTAGTGTGCTCCTGCCCACCCCATAAATGGCCTAGTGGCCATAAAACTTTGACGACCCCTGCTCTAAGTGCTAGTAAACAAAGTCAGCAACATAAACAGAAAATGACAGGGGGGAAAGGCAGTGTGATTTACTCAGACATCACTTGCAGCTTCTCTAGTGTTGACAATAGTACATTGAATCAAAAATATTTATTTGTATTATTCTAGAAAATCTAGGCCCATGAATTTATACTTATTTTGAATATGTATTTTCTTTAGATACTATTTTTTTTCTTAAGATGTTTTCAGCGTATTGGGTTTATATACAGTGAATTTAGGTAAAACAAATGTGTCACTTCTTGTAGTTATGTGGGGTTTGTATGTGTTGATTTTTTTCTAAAAATTGTTATTTAAAATATTAAGAAGCAATATTTTTTAACAATTTTTTTATTTTGTTGCAGGAACTCTAGAGAGAGTATAGGGAGCTCTTCTCTTCAACATTGCATGCTGTGCTCCATGACTGTGAAGTAATCTTTTGAATGAGATATGGAGCAGATAGACAACAAGCCTTACCAACCATTATCAAAAATTAAGCATGAAATGGATCTTGCCTACACCAGCTCTTCAGAAGATAGTGAGGATGAGAGGAAGCCAAGACAATCATACAACTCAAGAGAGACCCTTCAGGAATGTTCCCAGGAAATAAGATTAAACTACAACAGCCATAGCACCAGAAAAAGGAAAGCTGTTGAAGACCCCAACCAAGGTAGTAAATAATATGCACAAAAAATCTTATATATACAGTACTTCATAGTAACTTTACTTAGGCAATTGTTGCACTTTAATTTGCCTGAAGCTGCCAGTAACAGGATACGTAAAATGTAAAGGGAGAACTGTCCCCTGCTTGTATGCAACATTTCTTCATTGGATGGATGAGCAAGGGAAAGATCTTTGCTGCTGCTTACCCTTGTCAGTCATGTTGCAACTTTGGTTGGGGTTTGGGTGGGCTAATGGATGTGCAGATGTCATACCTCATTACTTACTAAGTTGTCCTAGTGTGCCAATTTTTGCAGAATACCTAATTGTATTGTAAAACATATTATTTTGTCACATACAGTGTGTTAGTGACATTGGGCCTAATATATTAATAATTTCTCCAAGTCTGGAGAAAATAGATTGTCATGGGTGTACCTAAGCGATCTGGCAAACCTGTATTGATTTTTCTAAAAAGCTTTTGCTATTAGCTGGCAAATGCTTTAAATACTGCACCAAACACATTCCAGGTTTGCTGGATCACCCAGGTTTACCCATGATAATCTATGTTTTTCAGTCTTCGAGATAGGTCAATCTCAATGTGTTCTAAGAATACAGCAGGGCAGACTTCTTTTGGCTCCATGTGTACCTGGACAGATTCACTCAGATTCTTTTTCAACGGAACTGATCACAAAATGTAACCTCACTGGTTAGATTAAGGGTAGAACAGGAAAATGGAGAAAATGTAGTGATGGGGACATGTGTACCTATGACAACTGGTCAAGAAGGGATTTATTTCACAGTGTAGCTCACAAAGCTATTCTTTAACTTTTTGTTCAGTCTAAAAGGGCTTTTCTCCTGCTCTATCCAAAATGAAGACATTTTTTTGGCTTTATGTATATTTTATGTACGCTTTGGGGGCAGTACCTTGTGATAATATATGATCCTATAGCAACTAAATCATTTATTTGACATGTTTTGCATTATCTGAATGAACAAAGTCTCCTTCCATAGTGTGTTCTGAAACGTTGTGTTGTGAAACTTATGTTGTCTTTAAACTTAAATGTGTTGTATTTCATTTTACTGCATTTTCCTGCCCACATGTTGCATGACTTTGAAAAAATGTGGTTTTGATTTACTACCAGATTTTAAACTGTTCAGTTAGCAAAGAGAACCTTTATGTATGAGGTTAATCTCAGATGATTTCAGCCATTTAATTATGTGCAAGAATAAAACAAAAAAACAATATTTTGCAGTGAAAATTCCCTTGCAGAGTGATAATTCACTAAAACACAGAATCTAACTGAGACTTCTATATGCTTTCTGGATTTTTCAGGCCCTGTGGGACAGAATCTTTGTTCCAGCCACCAACTAGTTTTTAACAAGAAAAAGTATTGTGATCCTGCAGCTGTAAATCTATAAAATATATAACAAGCTGTATACAATGAAAATTTTGTTAATTACTGTCAAAACTGATACTTTCATTGTATTTTTCATAAACTCTTTAGTTTTCGCCCTAGCGTCTGATAATTTTTACTAATATTCAAGTAGAAATGTGAATATTTGAATAATGTTTAGCAGATTGTCCATAGTATTGCCCAAATCCAGACTTTTTTTTTCCCTAAAACAATTCCACAGAAGGTTGGAAAAAAAATGACTAGATAACTAGATAGTGTCTATCAACGCAAAAAGGCTGTACTGTGCAGAGCATCATTAACCAGAAGTCGCTCAGGGGCCGTCATCACAGCCCTTTGCTAGCTCTCTGTTACAATAAATTGATACAGTTCCGGCTTCATAATATCAGTGCATATCTGTATCATTGTCTTGTACACTCTATTTGGACATGGTAATAATGACCCCGCACGTCATGATATATTATAACATTGTCATAATGGTCTTTTTCAGTTGTACTATTCAGTCTGTTAAATCAATATTGTGCTTTCCATTTTGTTGAATTAGTAAAAACTGTGCCGAATATATTTTGAAGATAGAAATATAGGACTTACCTTTTGTGTTTTAGATAAGTTATGTACTTTTTATGATTTCTCAACATATTGTTGGTATAGAATTTTAACAAATATGTACCATGTATCCCTGTGTTCCTACAAACCAATTATTTGTAATCTTTTTCTCTCGAACAAAGTACTTGTACTACAGTAATTACATATACTAATACAGGTCATCTGCTGACAAGCAGCATTATTTAAAAGGGGTGTTTCTAGAATTTTAAAAGACCAGGGACACTCTGACGACTTCAATGATGGTAAGAGATAATGGTGGATGTTTCCACATCTCTTAACAGTGAAAGGGATTTTTGGCTAAACAGAGTCCAAGGCTTCCCAGCATATATATACATTTGCTACAAATCTTGTAACCACAAAACATGATTTAATTACTGTGACTAGTGTTGTTGTTCGAATTCGGGTCGTCCTAATGTTAGACCTGAATATGACCGTTCGAATTCGGGTGGACCCGACCCGAATTTTGCTGGATTCGAATACCCGAATTTGACCCTCCCACAATGCATTCAAACAACTGGGGACCTCCCCCATGAGGCACAGTGCCCTCCAATTAGAGCAGGGATGCCCCTTCCATGTTTGTTGTGGCAGACAGCCGATTGGCTGTCTGTCACTGCATGCCACACAGGCAGCCATTGGCATTATATAAGGCGAAGGCGTGCCTGCATTTACCACTTCTGACAGAGATTTGCTGATAGCATCACAACCTTTCTGTGCTGCTTGGCTTGCTTTCTTTGTCAAAGTGAAAAAAGTGCTTTACTTTGTTTGACTGTGTCACACTCACACTATTAATCAGATAGATTGTTGGATTGTACTGAATTTGTGCAGTCCTGAAATCTACTGTACTCAGATACGTAGAGTGTTTCACTGTTTGCTAGATAGATAGCTAGATAGATAGATAGATAGATAGATAGATACATAGATAGATACATTGATAGATGGATAGAAAGCTATAAAGATAGATAAATAGTCAGTCAGTGTGTTACATACACGCAGCCAGAGGCAGGGTCACCCCGCTGACTGCATGCACAGTATCACACTTGTACTGAGAGACAGACACACAGACGCAGTGTATACTGCAGTATATAGTTTGTATACTGTGGTGCATATTACAAGCGTCACCACTAGTGTTGGTCAAATAGCTCACTATTCGATTCGGCAGCTATTCGCTCGAATGTAGCAAAATTATTCAGGTGCTCGAATTTCAAAGTCGAACACCATTAAATAAGTGGGAATATAGGAGGAAAAAATTGGGTTTTTTTCAGCACTGTGTAGAGCTTCTACAGCCTCCAAACAGGTGTAAAAAGATACATTAAAAAAGGATACATAAAAAGATACATTGTAAAAAGGATACATAAAAAGATACATTATAAAAAGATACATAACACTATTACATACCCCTGTACTTCACATGAAGATTAAAGAGTCAAATCAATTTTAGGCTAAAGCTAGGTACACACAAAACGAACGATTACGACCGATCAACGATTATGCACGATTATACTTGAACAATCATATTGTGCACAATTCTGTACATGCTGTAACAATATGATCATTCATATATAATCCCGTGTACGGCAGTATGTAGAGGAGTCCCACCAAGGGGTTGGAGAGGCGGAGCTACAATCATTCATTAAAGATGCTCAGTTGTTTGAGTCATCTGACGAAGAGAGTCAGTTCACAGGCTTTCCCCCCAGTTACTTTTCATCAGAACACTCTCAGCCAGACGAGCCAATTCAAACTGGCGCCAAAAGGCCGCTGCTTCTTTTCGACACATATAGGGAAACTGTCTCATCTGATGATGATGATGATGATGTCCTTGATCCGACATGGGGCGAACAAGGAGACCATCATAGGCAGGAAGAAGAGGAGGAGGAGGTTGCAGCGCGCCCTCAAAGTGCCCACACTCTGCATTCTTCAATTACCAGTGAGGCAAGTCATAGACGTAAATCGTCGGAAGCCACAGCTATGCCTCAACAACCGTGGACCACCACCACGAGCACCAGCTCCAGAGCACCTTTTGGCCCAGTTAAATGTTCGCCAGTGTGGGCATTTTTTAATGTCCATAGTGATGACAACACTATGAATCCAGGAAGAGGAGGAGGTGGAAGAGGATGAGGAGGACATTGCAGGCATGGGAGAAGGGGAGGAAGGGGCAGAGGATGATATTGAGGGTACATGGCATCCATCCACCCAAACACAAGGCGGCATGTTCCGTTGATGGCAGGACCAGGCGGAGGAGGAGGTGGACGACCCTGTGCTGCTGTTCGACCCACAGGAGTGTGGGTCCAGAATTACCTCAGCTGTGAGTAGTTTGAGCCACATGACAGCCTTTATGCAGGAGTGCCTAGCCAAAGATCCACACGTAGAACACATAAAAACAAAGACTGACGACTATTGGATTGCTACATTACTGGATCCACGTTACAAGCCTGAGATACAACAACTGATCTTGCCCCAATACAGGGGACCTAAAATGCAGCACTACCAAGAAGTACTTGTAAGGGACTTATGCTCAGCCTTTCCAGCTAGCAGCAGCGGCAGCGGCAGCAGCAGCAGGGATCCCTATGGGAGTTCCACCAGCCATGGGAGCCAAACAACTGCTTTAAGCGGCATGGGTGGCAGCAGCAGTAGAGGTCGTCTAAGCCAAACTATGCAGGCTTTTTTTCAGCGGAAGCAAGCTGCCAGTCGTGCACACTGAGCACACTGCCAATGACACTGAGCAGCGGTACTCAGTCATGGTGCAGGAATACCTGAGCCCTGCATGGGACATCTGCAACCTGCAAAGCCAGGACCCACTGGGCTACTGGGTATCCAAGCTTGAGCAGTGGCCAGAGCTGGCAGAACATGCCATTCAGATCCTTGCCTGCCCAGCCGCAAGTGTGTTATCTGAAAGAGCGTTCAGTGCAGCTGGGGGCGTAGTGAGTGACAAACGGATTTCGCTTTCGCAGAAAATGTTGACCGAATCACTTTTATTAAAATGAATAAGGCTTGGATAGGCAATGACTTTAACACCCCCTCTGCAGAGTGTACTGATTAGTCGTCAACTGCTGCACGGACATCTTGATGGCAAGAGCACGTTCACAGCCTTCCGGCATCTCCTTCTACTTCTCACCCTAGTGGCCCTCTACCTCTACTCTTTCTCTGAGGTTTATAACTTGCAATGTAGCTGTGTAACTGGCAAATATTTTTTTACTGAGCACCCCCCTCAGGGCCCTCTGCCTTTTTCTACTTTTAGACCTATATCACTTGTAATGGAGCTGTGTGATTCATAATTAGGAAATTTGTATTTTTAGTAGAGAAATACATACATTTTTCTGTCCTTTTGGAAAAAAAGGTCTCCAATAGCTACAGCTTCGACACTGCCCATATGGGTGATGACCTCAACCTCTAATGCCGTCCTTGCTCCTTCTCAGGGCCCACCGCCTCCTCATCATGCTGTAATGCTGCCTGCCCAGTTCCCCACTCTGGATTCCAGTTACAAATCCGGTCACCGCTCCATCTCAGTGCCCACGGCTTCCTCCTACTGCTGCCACCTGTAACGTATAACAGAGCTGTGTAGCTGGCTAATTTTTGGACTGGAAGACCGCCCTCAGAGACCTCTGCCTGTACTCTGAAGCCTGTGTATGGCTTGTAACGGAGCAGTGAAACCTGGTGGCTAATTTTTGGACCAGAGGAACACCTCATGTCCTTCTCTGCCTCTACTCGGAGACCGTGTAAAATCCGGCATGTTCCCTTGGCCGACCCATAAAATGGCGTGGGCTATTCGACCAAAACTACTTGCCAGCAACAGAAAAACGACTTCCTTATTTTTTTTTTTTACTTGTACAGTGTTGTGCAGAGCTGGGAGAGTCTTGACATGTCTTTTTAAATGTATTTATAGGCTGTAGAAGCTCTCCACCGACCCTAATAACAACCCAAATTTTTCCCCTATTGACTTCGAATTCGATGTTCGATCACCCGAATAATTATGCATTATTCGACCGAATAGCGGTCGAATCGAATAGTGAGCTATTTGACCAACACTAACTGTGACACAGACTCAAATAAACTTGAACACAATTGTTAGTGAAAAAACAACATTATATGACATATTTTAAAAAAAAAAGTTTTCTTACGTAACCCCTATTAACATTTACTTAATGATAAATGGCCTTTTTTAACAATAAAAAGATAATGAACAAAACTCACGTATGTTTGCTACACTTTGCACCAGAAACATAAATTTAGTATTCATTTCAAATCAGAAAAATTATGTATATTTTTTAATCCAAAGCTACTTTTTTTAAACTAACAGTTTCATTTTTCAACATATTTTGACTATTTAGGATACACAACAAAATAAAATATTGTCAAATTAAAGCCTCCAAAAAACAATGTAACTATAAACATGAATTTGGTAATTGTAGTAGCCCAGAAGGAATATCCTGCTATGAGAGCAGTAAAAATATGTACTAAATTGCTCTTAAAAAACAGTGGGTAAAGACGATCCAGCTCAAACAGAGAGTGAAAAATGTAAGCTCTTGCTCTTTGATTGCAGTGTGCTAAATGTGTGTAGAGTCTTGACATTGCCGGTGGCATGTCTAATTGTGTGCACTTTCAGGTATTGAAGCACCAAGAACTCTAAAAAAAGAGTTTGGATCGTAGTAGTCTTTTTCACTGATAATAACCTTCAGGCTTATTTTAGCAGCTGATAAGCCTACAGGCAATTAAGATAAAAGGCTAAATTGTCAGTCAAAAAGGCAGGGCCAAAACAGGTACTGTTCTAGTGTGCAGAATGTTATAAAATGTATTGGTAAAGGCTTGTGGAATTTCGGCAGATTTGTGTAGCTATAGAGCTAAGGCCAGTGTTAAACAGATATATGCTATACCGGTAAATGTGCCAATGGCCTAACCAAATGAGCCTAATTCACAGTGCATGTTCACAAAGATCAACAAGAACCATTTGTTTTGACATTCACAGTAGGTGAAAAGCAGCTTTAGTACTTTTTGGTCATGCTCATATTAACAATATGTCAAGGCTTCAAGGAAAGATACTTAAAATAATGGGAGGATACTGTACTTTAAACCTTCTCCCCCACATCAACACCATCACAAGATTTACCTACCTCTGCCCACTGTGGTCCTTTATGTAAACAAAGCAATTCATTATCAGCTTGATTTCAATGATGAATTTAGCTTAGCAATGAAAAAATCATGGTATAAAACGAAATGAAATGGTAAAAAACAATCACAAAGTGGACAGAAGCAACAACACCCAGTCGTAAAATATATTTATATAGGTAGCCACAATAAGGTTAGAAAATGTTTTTTGGTGTTTTTTTTCTATGAACTCACAGTAGCTCATTTTCTATTAGTGGTATTTCCTGGGTTTAAACACATCATCTTAGCAATGTGGTTTTATTTTCTTTGTGTGATAGATAAAGCTCATACATTGACTCAGTTATTTACATTAGAAAGATTTTGATAAATATTTAGTAATATCAGAAACAGACATGGTATCAGAAACAGACAAACTTTCTGCCTACTGCCAACTTTCACATTTTTTGTTTTCCATCTGTTTTCGAACAGAATTCTATGAATCACAGATAAAAAAGAACAAAATTGTTAGTGACTGATCCCTGTACAGGCTTTTACTTTGTCAACATGCAACATATGAAAATCCTTTTGGACAGCATACACAGCTTGCAATAGACTTTGGTGAACAGCACTTGACAATATGCATTTGACAACATATTTTGTTGATAACATTTTTTTTATAATGCGATGAAAGATCATGAATGTGCAGTAATGCCAAGCCACAATTTTTATTGCAAGGCAGTCAGGACAATGACATATTATTTCTGATTGGTTGCTATAGTTTTCTGTAATATGCTTTTTAAACGTCATACTATAATATATAATCCATTGTTTTATTTTTGGAAATACAATGTTAGAAAATTCTTGTATATCAAGTTATTAGGTACATGATATCAAAGTTTGCAACCACATCCAAAGTGTGGCAACATTTTATCAAAGCTACAATACTAATTCGTATAGGCGCTTTCTCGATAGGAAAAAAAAATTGCAGTCTAAAAAACTATGTTAAAGAAATTCCAAGAAATAGGACATTGTTATTTAAGTATACTTTATCTAATAATCTGCATGAATATGGAAATTATATTCCTATCAATGCATATAGATATTCAATTAAAGAAGGTTCATGCACAAATAATAGCTAGTCATTCAAACAGTTTAATTAAGAAAGTATAGTACACAGCAATATTGTCAGATATTTAAACACATAGGAACTTCAATTATTCATACATCACATGGACATAGTTATTAGTAGTAACCCCTACAATAACCCAGTAACTACTTAGTACACAATATAGTAATTATAAAACAGCAAAGTAATGCAGTAATACCATAGACACCCATAAGATTATAATCAGGAATATCTTATAGCTACCTGCTAAGAGGTTAATGGGTATCTCGGGAGCCTACTTCCTTCCGATGATAACCCCATAACAGCTTACCTAGGGAGACCCTCAGGAGACAAAGAGGACCAGCCCACCAGAGAGAAGAGCAAGAGCAAGAGAGCTAAATTCTCTCAGTTCCCCTTTTTACATAGTTAATTCCAATTAGGTAACCTTGAGGCTCCTGGATTGGTTCCTCAGTGTGATCTGTAAGATTACTATTGGTTACTGTAACTTCAGGAATTCACTAGGCCTCCTAGCTAAGTTGATATGGGAAGCTGCAGACAAAGCCAGGTAGGGGTCATCTAATTTTAGTTGTCACCAAAAGGTCTGGATGGGCAATTAACCCAACCCATCTGTTCAATTACTTCTGTTAAATCCTACACTTCGAGACCCCCTAGGAGGGCCCTATGGCCAGTACAAAGAAAACAGGTTTCGTGTTTACACACAACATTGCTGCACCTATACACATACATTATATATACATCCATGAATACATCTATATATATATATATATATATATATATATATATATATATATATACATATATATTTACATATTCATAAACAAAGTTGAGGTGCAACAACATGTGCATGCGTGATGTTGGTTTTAAACTTTGGGTTTGGGAATACTGTAGCAAAACATCCTTCACAAGCACTTTTCTCACAAGCAATTTCACTGCTATCAATTACAGATTTTTGAATAATTGACATGCACACTTTATCCAGCTATATTCCTTTATGGCATGTAGAATAAAAAACACAGAATTTAGATAGGCCCATTAATAGTAGGAAAAAAAACCTCATACCAAAGCTTAGCTGGCTTACACTTGGATATTGGAGTTTACATTTTCTTTGTAAATAAACCTTTGTAATGAGTATTTTCTGAAGACACCCAGATGGACTAATGCATAGTAACTGACAAAACAATACAATTTTTTCAGCCTATCCAAAACTATAAGCTGAAAAACATGTAGTTTACATGTGCTGGACGCCTTTTGCATTTTGATTTTTTTTAAAGACTGCTAATACAGATACTTTATACAGATACCTTATACAGATACCTTGAAATATAAGTTGAAAATAGCTTTAAAATTATTAGCTTTTAAATCACCAGAAACACCAAAAAAAAGAAAATACAAAAAAATGTGTACATTTTTCAGATTGCTGTTTGAACTGCTACCGCTACAATATATACCCTGAGTCAACATATTTTCTCTTGCTAGAATACATTTGTTAAAGTGTACTCACATTTAACAATTTTTATCAGAACATCTGTATGAAGGACCTTGAGATAATGTTAGATTAGCATCTTACCTGAGCTCTGTTTGCAAGCCTGCGTTGGACCCACAACTTCAAGAAAGAAATGTCTTAACTAGAAAACAACTGATCTCAGACTTTAACAGTGACTCGTGTTATTACAAATCTATTCCTTCAGAAGGAATCCATATGTACATTTTATGATTTACATTTCTTAAATATTAGTGTACAAAATGGTAATCAGTTATCGTTAACCAGAAGTGTCAATTCTCAATGTTAGTTGAAAATAAACAGGCCATGTCAATGTTAAAATGAAACTACATTAAAAATATGTCCCTAAAGCAGGAACCGGTTGTGTTTCCCAGCACTCAGTTGCCCCCAGGACTTAGTGCGCAGAGGATGGTGTCTGGGGATGGGCCAGCAGCTGACCAGGAGCCCGCAGATAAACAGTACAGAATTCACCAGAAAAACCAGAAAACAAGACAAAGTCATACACAGAAGACCAGTCCACCAAATGAGGTTCAAAGGAATAGGCACAAGCAGAGTTGAGGTCACAGGCAGAGGTCAGGATGTCAGGAATAGGCAAGAAACTTTCCAACACAGATAAGCCCAGCTAAAGCTTTAACAGGCACAGAGGCTTTAAAGCCCCAGCAGCCAATGACCGCATGGGATTACACAGGAACCACTCTGCTAATCAGCTGCAACACAGATCCAATTCCACTCAGTGCAGCCTCAGTGCAGGGGATGCTGAGAGAGAAAACACAGCTACAAGGAAACAAGAATGCTACAACCCTCAGAGCACTAATCCTAAAATCCCTGTGCTATTGCGAGCGCAGCAGCCGGAGGGAATAGGCCGAGCACACCCTTCAGGCACTGCCTGGGATTGTAGGCCCAAAGAGCGCCTCCTAACAAGAGCTTCTTTACCTGACAAAATATTTTGATTTCGGTACATTTAGTTCTGAGATTTACAGTTCTGTCTCACTAAATGGTCATGTAAGTCAAAGCAGGAGACTTTATTTTCTCTTTGCTGCAGATAAGTAATGCTTATGTACCCTAGGCCTGCCCAGTCCCTCAATCCTCCAGGACAGGAGGAAGCAGCAGATTGACAAGACCATCTTTATATGACTCATCTCTCTTCTTTTCAGCATGCCCCTTGACCTGCAGCACAGCTCGCTTTATGTGCCACTCTTCCATCCCTAGGTTTAAGCTGGGGAATTTCTCGGAGAATCTAATATGTTAATAACAACTCAAATTCAGGTACAAATATATTTGAGAATATTTTATTGAGTACAAAACTGCACGAATACCTGGCTTTTATACCCATTTAGAGTTCATCTTCAATATTTTATCCTGCTACCCAAACCAACACTGAAGTCTTCACAGAGTATTGGAAATTCCACCTTTCAATGTTGAATATTTGCATCAGCCAAGGCATGCCTCTGTGACATCATTTAGCTTTGGTATCTATCCACCCAAGTAGATTATTTGATTGGGTGAGTTCAATTTTTTGATGTTTATCCAGTACCTAATCTGGTAGCAGGGTGATGTTTAAAGGGTTAGGTACATTTTGTTCAAGTCTTGCATTTGCACATAGATAAAAGCCTCCATGCTTTTAGATATTCTTGTACTTTCTGGTCGTCATAATAGTATCATAAAATATACATAATGATGAAAAATTTTACCCAGAAAAGAACATAATTTTCTAGGTTTTGAATTTTGCATATGGGCAATGCAAATGTGCATCCTAAAAATCATACAGGTGACTACAATAACAATTTAATGGAAAGATAGGAATTCTGTATTGGAAATATTGGTATGATTTAGAATAAGCCCATTTTCAAATGTCTTTCAAGTCTTTGTAATTTACTTTAAGTTGCTCTAAATATGATTTACTTCAGGGGATGCCACTTTAAGAAAATACTTTAAAGACTAATAAAATAGCTTGGGGCTTTTATTAAAAGGAAATTCTGTGGTCTTCACTTTTTTGCATTTGTTTATTTTTAAATCTTTATTGAATTTTAACAGAATACAACAAAAAGAGTAAATAACAAACAAAAAAAGAGAAAGAAATAACAAAAAAAGAGAAAATAAAGGGAAAGAAAAAAAAAACAAAAAAAAAAAAACACTTCCATAGAATACAATGGCATATTAAGACATTATAAGACATTTCAATATTAACAATAGTTAGAATATCAATGTTATATACAATATTGCTATATGTTCATTTACATATTGGAGGTAGGAATTTGTCTCAATGTTTCCAATTAGCATAGAATTTATGATACGTAAATCTGCTGTATGCTAATGCACGTTTATAATGGTAATTTGAATAGATCTTCTGCATTACTTCAGATATATTAAGTGGCGTAGAGTGGTTCCAACTAGTAACTATGGAAAGCCGTGCTGCAATAAAAATATGAGTAACTTTAGTTCGGTAGATACATGGAAATCTGTCTATTCCTTGATTAGGTAATGCCAATGCCGCATTAGGGCTAGTCAGACCTCCTGTTACTGTAGATATTAAAACAAAGATGGAGTTCCGAAAGCTACATAGATTTTTACATTCCCAGAACATATGTACATAAGTACCCAACTCACCACATTTCCTCCAGCATACAGGAGAATATTCTGACATAAACTTAAAAAGTCTATGTGGTATTCTATACCACCGACATAAATACATTTAGAAGCTGTAGAACTAGAGCAGATTGCAGTTTTCCACTGGGAGAGCAAAAAGGAACATTGTAAATCTTGCTCCCAAATAGAGAAAATATACATTCTCATCCAATTACCTTTATTCTGAATTAAATTATAATATAAGTAAATACCTCCTTTACAAAGAATAATATTTTGACTTCTTTTCCAAAAATTGTGGGCACAGAAACTATTTTTTAAAGTGAATTATATAAATGAGTTATTTGTAACATTCTATATTTTTTCCGAAAAGTATGAAATGTCGGTAAATCTGTATTATATTGATAACCCAGTTTATACCAGGATTGTAAGTTTAAGTGTGGTATAAGGAGTTCAAAAAATTGCAAAGGAACTGGAATTGAAATTGATTCAGCATCTATACATTTTGTACTTTTAAGTTTTTTCAATGTGAATACCATGGCATTTATAGGAGGTAAATGCAGAGTTAGTCTAATAGTCGAATTGGAATCTGGCAGTAAAATAGCCAGATAATTACCTTTTGGTATATACGTTTTTTCAATATCCAACCATCTTTTATTTACCTCAGGCTTTATGCATAGCTCCAGATGATCTATCTTTGACGCCAGATAATAATCCATTAAATAAGGCACCCCTATTTCGCCTACCTTTTTTGATCGAAATAAAATTGAATGAGATAAACGGGATTTTCTATTATTCCATATGCATTTATGTATTATAAATTGCAAGGAGGTTATAATAAAGGAGGGAAGAATAACAGGAATAGTTAGAAATAAATACAAATTTTTTGGGAGAATTGCTATTTTAAAGGCCACAATATGTCCCAACCAAGACAGTTCCACTTTTGAAAGACCGCTAATATCTTTTTGTACCGAAACTATCAATGGTGTAAAGTTACAGTTAGCCATATTGGATAACTGACTTGTCAAGTGAATACCTAGATATAAGATACTGTCCTTAGACCACCCAAAAGGGAAGTCCCTAGATAATTGTACCTGCAGTTCTGAAGATACACCTACCTGCAAAATACTACATTTATAATTATTATTCTTATAATAGCTGACAGATCCAAAGACTCCAATTACTTGCAATAAAGCTGCCATTGAAGTCTGTGGATCTATTAATGTGAAAATCACATCATCAGCAAATAATCCTACAACATATGAAGACTCTCCTATTTGTGTACCTTTGATCTTTTTGTCGTCTCTAATAGCTTGCGTGAAAGGTTCCATAATTAATGCAAAAAGAGTAGGAGATAGAGGACAGCCTTGGCGAGTTGCATTAGTTATACTAAAGGAGGAAGACAGCATATTCGATAAATATACTTGAGCCGAAGGGTAAGTATATAGGGCCATGATGGCTGATAAAATTGTACCATGCAGACCAAATTTCTTAAGTACTGCATGTAGGTAACCCCAGTGCACTCTATCAAAAGCTTTCTCTGCATCAAGCGTGTCGGCTGCATCAATCGTTGTCGGTTCACCAGAGGTCTCTGCAGTTTTAAGCAGATTGATCATACGTCGGGTGGTGTCAGAGGCTTGACGACCTTTAACAAAACCCACTTGGTCACTGTGGACCAATTGGGGTATCAGTTCTTGAAATCCTTCTGCAATAAGTTTAGCAAAAATTTTAAGGTCCATATCTAAAATTTTGAGGGTGAGACGGTGCTTTCCCCTCTTTTGGGATAGTAACTATAATGGCCTTAAGCATCTCTGGAGGAAAATGACCAACTGATATTGCTTGGTTATAAACCGCGGTTAAATATGGAGATAACAAGGAACTATAAGCCTTATAATATTCGGATGGAAAACCATCAAATCCTGGGGATTTGTGCACAGGTAAACTTTAAACTTTCACTTTCTCTATCTCTTGAGGAGAGATTGACCTATTAAGAATATAAATTTATTCCTCTGAAAGTTTAGGAAAGCTTAAAGAATCCAAAAAAGAATCTATTAAACTTTGGGTAGGTTGGTTAATATGTCGATCCTCTTTAAGATTATACAATTCTTGATAATAATCTCTAAATGCATTAGCCATATCTAAGGCTGGGTCTACATGAACGATTTTAAAAACGCATATAAACATTCCTACCACGTTTATATGCGTTTTTATGCACTTTTACAAGCGTTTTAAAGCTTAACTTTAAAACACTAAAAAACTTTTTTGAACGCCTATGACGCGTTTTACCGCGAATTGCCGCAATTTTACATAAGCGTTTTTAAAAGTTTTACTTTTAATCCTTTCAGGTAATGAGTAATCATTCCCCAGGGTGGGGTTGGGGAGATCTGGGAGTCTCCTTATTAAAGGGGCCTTCCAAAGTCCAAAGTCCTGCTAAAAACGTTTATAAAAGCCCCCATTGTTTTCAATGGAAGCTTTCAAAAAAGCTTAAAAATGCTTGAAAAAGCCTCCATTGAGTTCAATGGAAGCTTGTTCAAGCGTTTTCTCGCGTTTTCTCGCGTTTATCCAGTGTTTTAATTTTTTAAACGTTGCAAGCAACTTTAAGATATCGCTCAAAAACGTGCCTGAAGGAAACTTCTTGGTGTAGATTACCTCATTGGAATGCATGGGGACTTCAAACATGGGCTTTAAAAGCCTCAGGTTAAACGCTGGGGAAAAAGTCCGTGTAGACTAAGCCTAAAGGGTTAAACAGCTGAGCCTTGGACCTGTATTGAAAAATAAAGGGTAACGTATGTCTCAGTCGCTTAGATTTGATTACTTACTTGCTCTATTACCTTGTGCATAGTAAATAATTCTTGTGCACTGAAAAGCTCTTTCTTTTTATTTTTGTTAGCAATAAACTCAATTCCTGTCTATATTTAAACAATTGTTGTGAAATAGAGGTTGTGATTGTGCTTTTATGAATACTCTCTAACTCCCTAATTTTCGTTAGTAAATCACTTACATGTTGCTTCCTCTTTTTACTTTCAACCGCTGAAAGTTGGATCAAAATTCCTCTAGCATAAGCTTTATGGGCACACCATAAAAAAGAGGGAGCAACTTCTGGTAACTCATTAAACTGAAAAAATTCTTTTAGTTTGTCCAAAATCACACCTTTTGTAGTAGTAAATAACGATGTATTATTCCTCCAAAGATAGGAGCTCCAGTTCTTGATATCTTCATCAATGTGCGTATGATCGGACCATGTTATATTATGGTAGAAGAAAATGTCACTTGCTGTAAAGTTATTTTGTCAACCAAAAACAAATCAATCCTTGAATAGGACTGATGCGGAGCCGAAAAAAAAGTAAAGTGTTTCTCAGTTGAGTGAAGACATCGCCAAACATCAAAAAGTTCCTCTTTTCGCAAGAATGAAGTCAATGTTGGTCTTGTATACTTCTTAATGTTGGAAGTATCTAATGAGACATCAGAAACACAGTTGAAATCTCCACATATTATAAGAGAGCCTTCTTGAATTTTCTTCATTCTTTTAATAACTTTGTTCAAAAATTTTAATGAGTATACATTCAGAGCATATAACGTTACTAGTTTTCTAGTAATATTATTAAATTTAGCCACCAGGATTATATAACGTCCCTCTAGATCTATTTCCATTGTTATAGGAGAAAAAAATATGCTGGATCTTATTGCTATTGTTATTCCTTTTTTCTTCTGCATGCATGTAGAGTGAAAAATATGAGGGAAATCCTTATGAAAAAAATAAGGTAAATTATGCGTTTTGAATTGTGTCTCTTGAATGCACAAAATGTTGGAATTATTTCTCTTAGCTTCATCCCATACAACATTCCTTTTATAGGGGCTATTTAGCCCTTCGGCATTAATGGATAATATATGGAGTCCCATTGTATAAGTGGTATACCTCTTGAGAGGCATATACTTGTTGTACTTATATCCATATGGAAGTGTTGGAGTAAAGCTTTCTTTTCATCTCTAACTAGAGATAGAGTATAATGACCATTGTAGATAAAACATAAAATAAAAAACAGAATTGGAAACCAGTAAAACTCAAATTTTAAGAAGAAATAAAAAAAAGAATCCATAACGGATCCAAAAAGCAGTATCTTATTGCACATCTTGTATGTGGGGTAACTAAAGCCGGGTAACGAACACCGTATAGTAAACTTTATATTGCATCATTTCCTCAGGGCAGGTATAGCACTCAGGAGAGTTTCCACTCTGGGGAAAGACGACCAAGGTTTTCACCAGATCTGGGTGCTTGTTGGTGGGAGGCTGGTTGTATGCCCCAGCTTTCAAGGAGCTCTAGACCTAATTGAGGGTTCTTTATGGTAAAGTTAGAGCCATTGCGCAAAACAATGAGTTTCACAGGAAACTCCCATCTATATTGGATATGGTGTTCCCTCAATGCTAAGGTTACAGGAATACATTTGTTCCTTGCCATGATTGTAGATTGAGATAGATCAGAAATAGGGGGACATTAGAGTACGGGTCTAACAACTTAGATTCTTGCTTAGAAATGGTCATTAGTTGTTCTTTGATGTGAACAAAATGAATACGTGCTAGAACATTTCTAGGAATTTTCTCAGGGAGATGCACAGGTTTAGGGAGCCTGTGCACTCTATCAATCAATAGCTCAAAGGATGCCACTCCTGGTATAAATTTTAAAATTAACTGAGATGGATAATTATACAGTTCAGTAGAAGGAATATTTTCAGCAATTCCCCTAAACTTTATATTATTTCTTGCCTCGCCTGGTCTTTCATGCTGGTCAACTTTTGCTGAACTTGCTACACAAGGTATCTTGCGTATCATTAAATTAATCCACCATCTTAATATGAGCTTCTGCATAATCTCCCATTTTGTGCTCTATATGATCAACCCTATCACCTACTTTATGTACATCGCTCCTAAGTTGTTGGAAGAGCATTAAAAAATCTTGATGAAGAGCGCTCCGCAAGAAACTCTTTAAGTGTGGTGTTCGAAACTGGGCAATCTGAGGTGGGAAAAGCCCCAATAGGATCAGTAATTTCTGATTCTTCCGATATAGGAAATATGGTTGGGCTTACCTGATTCTCGGTGTCGTCTGGCATCGACAGTTTCAGTTTGGCTTTAGCTGGACTTGCACTTGTAAAAGAAGAACGAGATGTAGTGTCCAATCCACCCTCTTTCCCTATAGACATAGCTCTCTCAGTGTGGTCAGTAAGAATGGCCGCGTTCTTGCTATGCCTGGAGACACGCCTACCAGCGCCATCTTGACTTGTCTGATCCGCTGAGGCGAAGAATTCTGTGAGTTTCCATGGCGTAGACCCAGTTTTGCATTTGCCCAATATTGCAGGAGATGGTCCAGCGTATCAGGCACAGGTGGAAACCAAAAAAAAAAATGCTCAATAGTAGTCGCTAAATAGCCTGGTGTTCAGTCCCGCTGCACAGCCTTAAGCAGAAGCCACCATCCGCTTCTGGCCATGCCCCCCACTTTTTTGCCTTTTTTAAAGGCAAGAGTTTGTGTGACTCTGAAAATATTAAAATGTTTCCAAATATTTCATAGACAATAGTTCTTTCACACTACAACTCTAAGGCATAACAAAAAGCTAGAATATATGAATCATTCTTTTCTGGCATCCTTAAATGTATTAACTGTCATTAATCCCATTTAAAAAAATAACCTATACTGAGCCCAGCTCTGTTAACTTAGAAAGTGCATGGATCTGATTCCTGTGGTTTATTTTAAGGCATTTTATTCTTATTCCTAGAAAACGAAAAAAGATGGATCATACCCCAAGCAGTCAGAAGCAGCACAATTTAGAGGCACTTTCTCATTAGTATGAAATATGTATATAAATATTCTCCTACACAAGTGCAATTTGAAGGCAATATGTGTATCGTGAGTTAAGAGTAACCTTTACTGGCATGCTATAGAAACACTTTTCATTATTGATATAATTTAGCTCTTAGCCTAAATAGTGTTCTTTTAAGTGTATAGCAAAAGTTGTTAGGTACTATTGTGTGTTTAAAATGGGCAGTGCACATGTTGAATTTGCAGAACAGAATTTATTGTATCATTGCTAAAGAAGAGCAAAACATGGAAGATTAGACATGGAATAATAAGGCTGTGGTGTTAAATAGGCTTTACTCCGCACATTGCTAAATATTTTTATCAGCTTGTTTAGATATTATTGTAGTGGAGACATTGGCCATATGGTAACAGAATCAATTGGGGTAGCCCCAGATGGGAACTTTTAATTGCTGAGGTTAGGATCATTATAATAAGATAAAAATTCTCCACATTTGCAATAGACAATTGTATTTATTTGGGGGTAATGATTCTACCAATCATACAGATTACTTATTTTACCATTTGAGAGTTCTAGGTGAGTACCTGAAGGGCAAACTCAACCAACTCAGGCCAGTGGCATTGTAGAAAAGCTTGAGAAACGCTACATTTTGGGGTTAAAACAATGGTACAAAAGGTTGGCCAGCCTACTTTCTTGCAGTCTCTTTAGATCATCATTTTCTTCTATTTCATTTTTACTGGCATTGTTTAATGTCATTATCAGAGAAAAGGTATCTTTTCCAAAGTGAAGTGTTAATAAAAATTGATTTGATTTTACTTAGGAAATATAGACTGTTCATTTAGTAAAGTAAATTATATTGTATTATTTTGTGAATACATTGAAGCTCTGCTGCAAAGTGAAAAATGCCACTTACTAAGCTAAGTCAAATATCCCTTTTAACTCCAATGTTTTTCCGTTCAAAAAAAAAAAATGTTATACTGTGACACTTTTTATTCCTATTATCTTTCTGATTTTTTCACCTATTCAATTCCCATACAACAATAAAAACCCTGAACATCATAATCTCACTGTATTAGTATAGGAACATTTTTAAGACCAAAAAAAAAGTAAGAGCAAAGGTAAAATTAGGGGGCAAAAGCAGGTATTTATCTACTAGATACATACCTTTGGATTAAAGCCAGCTTTCCAGCTGTGTGCTGTCTCTTTTGTAGGCTGATGGGATGTAATATAGAAGGGAAACGCATTTCTCAACAAGTTTGACCCAGAGAATCATAAAATGTGATTGCATTTATGGGTAATAGATAGCACTTTAGGCAAAGGAAGAAACATTTCAGAGCCTCACTTGTACTAGTTATGTTTAATTGTGCCATGGTGCATTTTCTTTACCAAGTCAACTCATCTTACCATAAAAAGACAAATGCGTTCACTGCCTCTGGTGCCAGTAGTGCTAACCTCCCTATACAATAGGAAGTCCAGATTAATGACAACAAACAAAATACATACAAATCAAAGCATTGACACCAATGGACCTTGTGAGGAGTTACAATTTACAAAAGACATTTAATGAAAGTTGGATGATAGCTGGCAGGTAACTTATTAAAAAAGAAGGATATAGGCACATTTATAGTCAAAGAACTACAGTAGCTCAGCAATCACTGAGTTGATGCTTCACAAGTGTGCTAAAATAATTGCAGCTTCAATTTGGCAGTTGTAGTGTAGAACTAAAAATAATACCTTGATTTGTAATGGTCACTATATGTGATTCTGGGAAATTGTATGTATTGTAAATTATTTTTTTTTGAATAGCTAATGGCTGCATTTCCACAAATGTATGTTCTTTTATATTTCAAGGTCGTTTATACCAGGTTTGAATTGATTGGCTGTTTTACCCAAACATTTAATATCATTTAGGACTCTTTTTAAGCTCTATAGGATTCTTCAAATGACAATGTTGCATTGTATGTGCACTACATGCACTTGTACATAATTGATTTGCTTATATGCATGACTAGGGCACAGCAGAGGAAGCCATGAACTGCACCTTACCCAATCTAACCCAACGTTCCTATTAAAATAGACAACACCATTTGTTGGATTAAATTGGCCATAGCAGCTCATTTTTATTAACCAATTGTATATAATACCATACTTTTTATATATGTAAAAACATCAACAGATGTTCAACCTCAAACAACAAACATTTTTCATGACAGCCTTCTATTTCACTGGCCATTGCTTTCTTTTCTAGGTCCATGAAAACAATTCCTCCCATCCTAATCCTTTTAACAAATACCTCCGCTCACTAACCAGGCCCCCAGCCGCTATCACACAGCCTCGGGGACAATTTAGCGGATAAACCCTTTTTTTAACACCTAGCCCCCACAACAACCAAGTGTCGTGCAGGACCACCACTAACTAAACAGAGCCTGTCCCCTGATAGGCCCTACCCCCTTATTCCCTTTCTTCCCGAACCTTAACCCATTCATGGACCTAATAAAAAGCTGCCCCGCTGCTATGACAAATGCCCGAACCCAATTTCCGGAACAAAAACAGGGTTGCTAGTCCCAGAATAATTATCTCTGCCCTCCCCTTATGCCCCTTTTAAATCTTGCCCATCGCTCCACCCTTCACCAACAGCCCCCCAATCATAAGTTGTTCCTACCCACCCTTCTTTTTTTTTTTTTTTTATTATTTTTTAAATTTCCCACACTTTTTTTTTCCCGTTCTCTCACTCTACCTCTTTTTTTTATTTTATTTTTTTTAACTTAACCCCTTGCTTTCCTGCCCTCCCTTTTTACCCTGTCATGCGGCCCTTCGCTTTAAATAGCTCCAGACCAACTTTCCTAGCTGTATTTGTTAAAACAATATTGTAATTGGAAAATACAAAATATCAAACCTGTATTTATGCTATACAATATCATTTCATTAAAGGCATATTAGTTTAATTCTTATATTTTAATATATTTACAATGCTCAGTCATTTGATGTTAGAGTATGTTAAGTTTTCTGAAGTTCAAACTCCCGACACTTAATATCTTACTTTTAATATTCATTGACAAAACAACATGCAATAAAATTTATGCTTTTTTACTTTTTTTTATCTATTGGTTAATATATGTTTTAGTTATCTTAGTGATGGACCAGATTGATCACAAAAAACATTTGAATTTATTAGATGATCATTAGTGATTTAACGGATTGTTGCTAATGACTGAACCTATTTTCTTATACAAATAGGAACTTTGCAATAGCAAGCTTGTATGTTTTCACCTCTGCATTACCACCTCAAGTCTTACCAGACTTTAAATACCCATTGCCAGTGGCTGGTGGTTATCAAATATCAATTTGTTTGCCTTACAGCTTAAGGAATCTTATAATACTATTTTATTCCAATAACAAAAAACAAAAATGATTAGATGCTCTTTATATACTGTCTACCATCCAATCTGATCTGGAAAAGAGAGCTATCAGAACAGTAGTTCACATAAGTACAGAATGCAAAATACCTCAGTTAGATATAATAGAAAATTTTGTGGGATGCTATAGCAATGTGTTTGTCAGTAAAATAAAAAGCAGGAGTCCCATCCCCTGCTCTAGACCATGGCTTTCCAGATTTGGCTTTTATGAAAACCAGATTTGATCTTTTGCACTTACTGTATTAACCCAAATGTTGTATGTTATCAGGTGATTTATCTAAAATTGGTTTAGTTAGCCATAAAGCTGCATACACACGTGCAATTATTGTCGTTGGAAAGAATCTTTCATGATCCTTTCCAAATACTAAGGACTGCAAGATTCATGAAAGATTGTACACAGCACCGTTCTGCTCTATGTAGAGGGAAGTGGGAGAACGATGCACCAGCACCCTGCTGCATGCTCCCCCCTCACTTGCATTAGGATCGTTTGTCATCCATCGTCGTTCAGCGATGGACAACTGGCGCTGTACACATGCCAGATTCTCGTCCGATATCGGCCCTGAGCTGATTATCAGGCGAGAACCATTGAACGTGTGTACGTAACTTAAGTCTTTGTAACTTCTTTCCTTTTGAGGAGTCAGCCTAGTCTGCGCTGTTCAGTAGAATGACCTACCGCTTCCATATATTACTTTTAGATTTTTATGAAGAGATTGTGTCACGGTCCCTCCTGTGACTGAGGTTAGAAGACCTGGGAGTCTGGCTGCACTTGAGGTTATCTGACAGTCTCTTTGCTTTCACTTGTTTCAGTGTTGTTGTTGGTAATGCCCACACCTCTGGTATCAGCTGCAGCTTGTTATCATTACTATTCCTCTATTTAGTCTGGCCTTACACTTCAGGTCATGCGGTTGATATTCTCTGCTTGGAGGTGGAAGAGCTGGTGTGTGGTTCTCTCCTGAGTTCCTGCTCATCCATTTTCTATTGAAGATAAGTTTACTTCTCTTTGTATTTTGTTGTTACCATTTGCTTGTTGTTACTGGGCCCCAGGAAGACGCTGGTTCGTTTATCTGGGAAGGAAGCAGTAGTCTCATACCCTGTCACTACTCCTACGCCATTTCAGGGCTCCTAGGGTCTAGGTTCCAGTGTATGAATCCTCCCACCTTCAGGGTCTATTCATACTGATAGGAGTCAGGGCTAGATTTAGGGTTTCTGTAGGTGGTGACCATTTCCCTCTCCCTAGCTTGGAGGTCTAGTCCCTTGTCATTATCTTCTTATTTTCATTCTGGTGTTCCTCTCCAGAAAACGTTTACACTCTGTATTGGCTTTTTTGTTTAAGTTTCATTGTACTGCAGAAGAAGTTTTGGGATTACAATGAGGGGACAGGTTTGTTAAGAACTTGAGGAGATCTATCAGTGAAGCTAGGTGATTCACCAAACCTGAAATGGATCAGGTCCAGGACTGAAAACATTTGCTGACAAATGACTAAGAAATCTATTCCAGGTTTGCTGGGTCACCCAACTTCACAGATAAAAATGTATCCTCTCCAACCTTGGAAAGCATTAATAAATTAGGGCCAATTTATTCACATGTGGATTACATTTGCATTAAAAATGCTGGCCCAACTGCTTTATTTTGCAATTATTTATATTTTATTTTTAAGATTTAATTTAATATTTGATTTTATTTAACGTTCAGCTTCAAGAGGGTACAATAGAGATATTATTAAACATCAAATGTTTCAGTATGAAGAGTTTCATATTTTTGGTTATTGTGACTAGTACTTTGCAGATGACATCTGGCATTTGTGTAATTCAATTTACACATATGGGTCGATGTCCAAGAAATATACCTGCTTTATGCATATGTAACCATTTTAAGCAACCGTACCATAATAGATTATTGTGAGGAACTATGGGTAGGCATATATTGGGTAAAGCTGTAAACATTTAGGTAATTTAATAATTCTCTTGGATTTAACCAAATGGTCAATTGCGTTAAAAGGGTTACATAATAGGAACATTTAAGTTTCTGGAGTCTGTATTGAGAAATACAAATCACAACAAAGACTGATTAATAGTAAAATTGCACAAAGTCACTTCCACACAATCCACCATGTCCACCACAAGAAAGCAGAATAATAGTGTTATTGACAGTTAGAAATAAGTCTGCTACCATACTGCTATCATATATCCCTCTGGATCTTAGCGGAAAGTGTCCATTTAAACTATCAACCCCTGCTGTGCTAGAAATTGTGTCTTGTTATAGACTGTAAACCAAAGGAGGATAAAAGACTGCCAAATGAGGAGGTGTACAGAGAAAGGAGAACTGGTCCAAGGACTCACCCTTGGGGAACACAAAAAAGGAGGAAAGTAGAAAAGGAGGAATTACCATTGAAAGACGTGAAAGAAGTGGTCAGACAGGTAGAAAACAAACCAAGAGAAAAATGTCACTGATACCAATTGTGTTCATGATTTGGATTAAGGGGGTTGTCAAAAGCAGAGGAAAGATCAAGGAGAAGAAGGAGAGAAAAGTTGCCTTGTGACTTAGCTCTGATTGGTGGTCATTGGCCATCTAGTAAGAGCTGTTAGGGTGAAATAGCTTGAAAGCGAAACTAGAGTGGGTCAAGGAGAGAGTTGGTTTTCAGGTAGTTGTTGAGTCTTTTATAGACAAGGTCCTCAAGAAGTTTGGAGACTTATGGGAGAAGGGAGATAGGACGGTAGCTAGAAAGTAGGGAGGTGTCTAGTGAGGGTAGGGAGAAAAATAGCATGTTTGAAGACTGAGGGGAAGATACCAATAGAAAGGAAGAGGTTGAAAAGTCTGGTTAGTCCAGGATGAAGAAGTGGGCATGGAGTAGATTAGAAGGATTGGATCAAGTGGACAGTTGGTAGATAGATAAAATGTATTCTTTTAAATAGGTCCAATGATGCACAATAATTATGTAATGTTGAATTTTTATTAAAATTAAAGAGTCCATAGGATTTTCAGGCCTAAGGACTGGTACCCTGCTCTATTTGTAATGGTTTTTGCAGGATTCACAATTTTATGAGATTTCAGGGGCAGGATGCTGGTAGTTTCAACTTGATACTTACTAGGTTACTGCTGGATATGTGTGAGATTTACCCTCCATTTGGTATTAATGACCTGTACCAACAATATCAAGTACAGCAATATCAAGTACCTCCCACACATATGCAACTGGATTGCCCCCTGCAATCTTTTCTCTTAAACCTTCCACTCATAATCAGTGGCCAAAACTAAAAAGGAGGTCTACTAATTATCACTCACCATTGATGACCAAAAAAACTCAATCACCTTTACCTTTGCAGATTTGTTGATCCCTCTGGGCGTTTTCAGAATCGGGTCCCATGTTGTCCTAATATCCTTCTTAGTCTTGGCGTGGTGGAAGCGTTGGGCACCACCATCTTCTTTGCTCTTATTCCACCTTCTGCCTATGTTACCTGATGTCTCACTGTGCAAGCATGAGATCAGGTGATGTAGATAGGAAAAAAAGAGTGCCTATGCCTATGATTCTATTGACATATATATCTTATATCAAAAAGTATTTTTATTGCTGTTTCTGTAGGATTTTGGGTTATAAATGTAGGTATGATTTTTTTTTTGTTCATGTCTGCAAATGCTATAATTGAGGTTGCCTGGGTTGAATAAAAGATAAGACCATATTCTTTTTTGTACAGAAACCATTCTTAAAAACTCAAGCTATAGTTGCCCTGAAACATTGTAGAGAATTGTAAATGAATGTTTAATTTATTCCTGGGATATCTGAGAAACATTATAAAAAAATACACCTAGAGGTATATTTTTCAACATGTCAGTTGAAAGTGTACTGTGGAATTTCATTAAGGGTTTGATAAGTTGGAGTGGTTGATGGCAGTTAGCTTTCATTTTATCAAGCCTACAGCCCAGTAAATGTATTCAAAGTGCATGCCCTCAGGACTGAAACTGAAGATGAATGAATTATGCTTACGTCTGAGCACAATCAATGTTCCAGATTAACCATGTCATAGCTGGAAATAGTTATGACATGTCTTTTCAATTCTGTAGCATGCCAAGGGTCATCAAGAGCTGAGCATTCACATTGTATAATTAATGTTCTGTGATTTTCTTCCTGCTGCAACAGAAAGTATGCTTACAGAGTGGAGTACAGTAAATAAACCTGGAACAGACTCAAATCTGGCTTAATGTATACTGTAGTTATTTTCCCATTGTTTTGACTCGCTACAGAAGCATGTGTTAAAAATTAATATTGCATCGGAGGTGTAAAAAAAGAGTCTGAAACATTTGAATGTGCTGACAACAGGGTAATTGTTTTTTACTAGATCCTGTTCTTTAAGAACTAGCACTGCAATGCAAGGGACCAAGTGAATTGTAAAGTGCCAGCAGTGAGAAGCTGCAGAGGATCACTCCATCCTGAAGCAGGTTCTTACTGATATCACTAGGGAATGCATTTTTGTTGAGTGAGATCTTACACTGGTTTTCCAGGAAAAATGGCTATGCAGAAAATGCACCCTGATGCTCATATTGGACCCAAGCATTCTGTAGCTCTCCAAGAGTTTCTGGACAATTTCTGTTTAATTATTTACTTGTGTGTTTCCAAGAAAGTCCTTGACCATGGCTTTGAATGATAACCAAGCATTCTTTTTGACTTCTGACATTGCCCCTGATTCATCAAGCAGAATCGGATGATCGCTCGCGCATTCGTATTCGTGATCCGAAATCGTACGCCGTCGCGCTATTCAGCAACTGAAAAAGCTCGCTATATATATATATATATATATATATATATATATATATATATATATATATATATACATATTGTGACATAGTGTCCCAAAAGTCTCAGGGAATGTCTAAAGGCTCCAGGAAATAGAGAATAGTTGTGTGTTGTTTTTTAGGAAGAAAAAACAGGTTCTTTAGGGCCCTGGAGCCGGCCAAGGGAAATGAAGGATGGGTTCTTGGCCCAACCCTGATTTGGGATATATCCACCTGCACTCAGGTGCAAGGGGAGGGAATTGATCAGCAAGAGGCTGAGGGAATTGATCAGTAAGAGGCTGAGGGAATTGATCAGCAAGAGGCTGAGGGAAGTGATCAGCAAGAGGCTGAGAGAGAGCCAGAGTGTTCCAGGCTGAGAGAGAGCTAGATTGTTCCAGGCTGAGAGAGAGCCAGATGATTCCAGGCTGAGAGAGAGCCTAAGGATTCCAGGCTGAGAGAAAGTTAGAGGGTTCCAGGCTGAGAGAGAGCCAGAGGGTTCCAGGCAGAGAGAGAGCCGTAGCACTCCAGGCTGAGAGAGAGAGCCAGAGTGGATCCCAGGCTGAGAGAGAGCCAGAGTGTATCCCAGGCTGAAGAGAGAGCCAGAGTGTTCCAGGCTGAAGAGGAAGCCAGAGAGTCCCAGGCTGAGAGAGAGCAAAAGGGTTCCAGGAAAGCCAGCGGACAAACAGTACTACAAAGTTGTGAGTTTACAGTACTGATATAGTGTATGTGTTAGGAAGAGAGGGCACGAAGTGAGGTTCTGTTTATTGTTTTGTTATACAGTTATCGAGTGTGTGCTGTAACACCTGACTAAAATAAATACTGCTGTTATTTCGGACTTTTGGAGTCTGCTGCCCCTAATCTGCCCTGTAAGCATACCATTACCATGAGCAACCCCCAGTAGTATCCCACATTATATATATATATATATATATATATATATATATATATATATATATATAGTATGACTACACATAATTATATTTTTGCTGTTGTGTCTACACTCTAAATCATGAAATCAGTTTGCTGATGTTACTCATGTCAAATTCCCCTTTGAATTCAAGTTCAGTAATGCAGAAAGTCCTGTTTTTTTAAATGTTCAAAGATCCAATCCCACTCCATCATTTGATTCTTATATCTCCAAGGAGTGTGAACACCTCAGTGGTTATGAACCCATGCCATAGGGGATCTAGGATCAGCCTGTGCCCCCATAAAAACGCTACAACCTTCCATGTCTTCAAGACTGCATGTTTTTAGCAACCATAAAAAATTACGCTTGCGGATTTCATGATTTCAATTAAACAGTGTATGACCTGTTCTATGGCCTTTAATTGTAATTTACAATAACCAAGGGAATTATAATACCGCATTATGTCTTGCAAATTGTATCTGTTTTCACCTCTCCTGACTGGTTTATTCGTTTAACAATCACTGATTTTTTTTAAGTGGGGGGGCTGCTATCTTTTTTTTTTAAGGTCAAATTATTGTAAAAAAATTTATATAAACTATTATTTCATGCACAGACACATCAATAGCCTTAAAAAATAAAACTAGAAAATGTAATATATAGGAGTGATCTCCTGAGAGACACAGAGGATGACTCCTTTTCTAATAGTGAGAGACTATTAGCTGCTATCTTCTGTAATGGAAAAGCATAGTGTGATCTGTAGTTCACAGTCACAGAATTCAAGTCTAATCATTGATCTTCAAAGCAGCTGTTGTACTTTTTAGAGGTTTCTTTCATGTATGCTCAATCCATCACCTTTTAGAATTGTGTTTTTTGCAGTCATTACTTTTATCAAATTGTTTTAAATAGAGGTGGTCACTGTGGGCTGTAATTTCAAATATGAACCAGTGGCTTTGAAAAATCTTACAGTAATAAATATATATATATATATATATATATATATATATATGTAAGTTTTTTTGCCTTTTATATTTTATATATAGCCCTTTATAGTTTTATATTTGGATATGTTTATTTACCTAGTGGCTGAACTTGATGGACTTATGTCTTTTGTCTTTTGTTCAGCCTAACCTATTATGTACTATGTAATTAATTCAGCACATAACAGTATACCATAAACGACAGGCCTGGAGCAAACAAGTTAGGAAAGCATAGCGGAGGGGCCTGCATGACAGGGAGAACAGCAGAGTAGATAGGCGATGTTTAATGGTTGATTAGGCTCATAGAAGGGTTAGTTTAAGGATTGGTCAGAGGACAGAGGTAAGGATGGGGTCATCAAAAAGTTTAGCTGAGCTAGTGTGAGCTTCCCACCCTGCCTCCCTTGATTTTTGTCAGAAGTTTGAGGTTGGAATATCATATGGTAGGTAACAGTTGGGTCGGCGCTTGAGGTCCTTGAGGGCAGTGTTCTTTCATATCAGTATCAGTGAGGTGGGGGACCCATCTTTGGTGTGGTTTAATAAGTAGGTGAACTAAGTTTTATAGTGGGATAGGCTGCAAGGGGTTTTGATGTTGTTCCCAATTTGGGGCGATTGTGCATCTGGGAGCAGCAAAATCAGGTTGGACCAATTGAGGAACAATAACTTGGTAAGATGTTGAACAGGAATCTGTTAGTATATTGTTATGTTTAAGTTGGTTTGGTTGTATTATGTTTATTGGCATCTTATGATAATGGTACGTCAATATTGAGTTAATATCCCATTTGACCAAAATGGAGTGAGTCTTTATTGAGGGTAAAAGCAATTTGGGTACGTTGGTAAGAGAAGGTTCGCAGGTTCTTTTATTCCACAGTCATGTTTTTTAAAAATGAAAGAGCTCTTTTTTTTAAACTATGCGTAGCCAGTGGTTTTGTAATTAAGCTGTTGCTATAGTATTTTTATAGTGACTCAGTTTAGTCTTTTTTTAAATGTAAAGAATAATGCAGTAAATGTGTTTGTATTACCAAAGATTTAATCCTGCAATCCATATTTTTTTTCTATAAATTTATTTCTACATAAGAGAGGACAGGGTAATTTACTCTTTTTTTTTACATCTTTGCATCTGTGACATGTCAATTAACCTGTTTATGTAAGAAGAATTAGGAACAATTTGTGTTTATTTCTGCAAAAAGATAAGCTGCTTCATCTCAACATTTTGCAGTACATAAAAAGTTTTGGTACAACATATATATTATATTCCTGAATTTAAACTTTGAATAACTAAGTAAAGCATACAATAATGAATTCAATACCTGTCAGTCAAGTCAAATGATCCTCACATCTAGTAAATGTCTTTTTGCACTAAATGGCATTCACATTTCACATGCCGTTGTATGCAGCAAACAGGAACCCCCACCTCTCATGCCAGACAAGAAGGCACCTTGCTTGTCAGCAAGTACCCTTGACTACAGACAGTTTATAATTTGAATTCATAGAAGTGTTGATTAGTGTTGATGTTCGAATTCGGGTTGTCCCTATATTCGACCCGAATATGGCTGTTCGAATTCGGGTATACCCAAACCGAATTTTGCTGCATTTGACAGCAAAAATTCGGGAGGAAAAAAAAAAATTTTTTTTTTCTTAAATTATTTATTTTGTATGTGTTTTTTATTTTAAACTTGTTTTTTTTTTTACAGGTGACATTACCGGTATGAATCATAATGTCGTTGTGGGATTCCTGGACCGTGGGAACTGTGCAGTCACAGTTAATTGAAAGCAGGTGCCTTCAATTAGCCGTAACCGCAGGCAATAGGAGGGCAATGAATGGAGATACTATCAGGGGAGCAGAGCTGTCAGCATAAAGCTCCGCTGATTGCTCTGCTCCCTGAGTTGCTGAGGAAAGGGAAATCCTGATGCTGAAACAAACCCGAATTTTTCTCCCATTGACTTTAATGGTGTTCGAATTCGATGTTCGACCACCCGAATTTTTGCCCTATATTCGGCCGAACAGCTGCCGAATCGAATAGTGAGCTATTCGACCAACACTAGTGTTTATACTAAGTATACCTTTATAATTCCCCCCTCCACACACTAATGTGATTTGGAGACCAATATTTATTACATCTATATTTATACTTACCTTTATGTATATGTAAAAGAGCACTAATCGAGTGAGATTTGCTACTGTTTGAATGATTATAGTGGCCATGTTGCTGAATTATGTCATCATTGTAATAGTTTTCTAGGACTGATACCAACTTGCCTGTTTCTTGAAAAACTATAATACCTTTGGGTGTTGAGCACAACAATACCTACTGTTTGATATGCATTGATGGCTCTACGGATCTTCTTTGCCTAAAGGGTGAAGTATAGTAATCCCTGATTGTGATATACTGATTTTCCTACTAAAAAGTATGTTATTTATTTAGTTTTTTTGTTTGTTTGTAAACAATTTTACATACAATATTCAATTTATTGTTATGTGTATATGTATATACTTTTTCTTGAGTACTTGGTTCTGTTCACCATTTAAAACTCCTGAGCAGGAATGAGCATCCCTCCCATTCTCGCAAAAATTTCCTCGAAATTCCGATGAGTCCCCAAAATTATGGCGAACTGATTTTGCGAAACAATCGAATGGTCGAGGAAATCATTACTATCGACGGCACTAGAGGTTAATTAACCTCTAGTGCCCTGGGATCGCAGTGGATTCTCAAGGCTGCATTTGTTCATGCAGCCCTGAGAATCCTGTGTGCGATCCCCGGCACTGGAGGATAAATGGGGACAAGTCTCCCTATTCAAAACCTCTAGTGCTCTCTGATTGGCTGAGGAAATCTTTCGCTGCTTTTTTTTTTTTCCTTTTTTTTTTTTGAAAAATTCGATCTCGTTTGGCGAACTTACACCAGCGGTTCTCGCTTGGCGAGAACCGCCAAATTCGCACCCTCATCCCTACTCCTGAAGAAACGGAGACATATTCATAAAATGCATTGTTTATGAATATAGTGAATATAGAGAATGGAATGATGTTCATGGGCAGAGATTTTGGAACTAACTGCCTGGATAAGAAACTCATTTGGAACAACCTTTCCATATAGATATAAAAAGATTTTTAACAAAGTTGCTATGTGGTGTTGTATGAATTGTCTTTTTATATGTTTTTATGGACAAATATTTTTGTAATTAAAAGATGTATAAATTTTAGAAATTTGTGCATGTTTGTTACTTGCTTTGAAGATATGTGCCTTAAAAGTCCTACTTTAAGTGGTACATATTGTCTGTTCATATGTATAATGTATTCTAGTATAACATTCATTGCAAGGAAGGCTTCAGAGAAGGGAAAACAAGCAGTGGGTTTTAGGAATTAACTGGTCAAAGATGATTGTGTGTTTAGTTCAGGTTGTATTTTTAAACTCCCAAATAAAGGCACAGCACAGCTTTCATAAACATATTACACAGCTGAACAAAATTTTTTTTTTCATTTGCCAAAGATTTTTTAATATATTTAGTGTATTTCAGGTCTGCTGAATCCAGCAAAGGCATCAGTTTCATTGAATTGGCTTTAGTTCTTGTGATACAGGAATAAGAATAGACGATTTTACGAACAACAAACGTTAGCACAGCATATCATTATCAATCTTTATTTACACCAATGTTTTGCAATTTATATATTAAACAATATAAATGCATTTTATATATATATATATATATATATATATATATATATATATATATATAACAAACCAGCAGTTCTCCCAAGAAGAGCTCATTATTTAATAAGTGACCTAAGTCTGTCAAAACAGGCATCTGAACTTTTAGCATCCAGGCTAAAAGAAAAGAACTGTCTGAGATCGGAAGTTAAAATAAAGGTTTATAGGACAAGAGAGGTGACACTCCTACCATATTTCAGTGAAGATTCGTGTACTGTTGTAACATCCCTGGACTACTAGCCCATATGGGAGTACCAGAATACCTAGCAGAAGACTGGTGGCTTTTCATAGACAGTTCCACTAGAAGTTTGAAAACTGTTTTACTACATTATGGCAACTGCTATGAATCAATTCCAAATGGTCACTCAACAAAACTTAAAGAAGAATATGAAAATTTAAAAATGGTCCATATGTGTTGATTTAAAAAAGGTGAACTTCCTACTTGGACAGCAAAGTGGATACACAAATGTTTCATCTGCTTGTGGGATAGTAGAGCAAAGCAGGATCACTGGAAAAAAGTGACATGGCCTCCACGGGAAAACATGAAAAATGGTGCAGCAAACATCATTACCAAGCCACTGATTGACAAAGAAAAAATCATTCTCCCTCCACTACACATACACATTATTGAAGAAATTTGTTAGAGCTCTGAACACGGTTGGTTATTGCTTCAAATACATTTGTAGATTCTTTCCAGGATTGAGTACTGAAAAATAAAATCAGGAATCTTTGATAGACCCAAGATTTGGAAACTGATAAATGATTCAAATGATTCACAAGAGACATGTCTGATACTGATGCTTATGCCTGGCACAGCTATGTCATGGTTGTAAAGAACTTCTTGGGTAACCATAAAGCACAAAATTATGAAAAACCTGTACGAAAATTGCTCTTAAACTTTAAAAATTTGGGTGCTACTAGGAGCATAAAGGTACACTATCTCCATAGCCATTTGCAGATGTTTGCAGAAAACCTTGGTGATTTCAGCGAGGTACAAGGGGAGAGGTTCCATCATTTATAAATGTATTAAGGTGATGAAAAAAAGGTATCGGCAGATAGGGTAGACACATGATGGCAGACTACTGCTGGAGCCTTCAACGTGATTGTCCTGATCATCAACATAAAAGTAAATTGTACAAACTGAGTTTCTCAATGACTTCTTTGTGATTAGTTCTGTCAATATACTAAATATAGGATATATTGACATTTTTAAAAAAATATTTCAAAAATTAAATTTTGTATACATAGGCATATCTAGTTTAACTTTGCTTAATTTTTATGGTTTATAAGTTTTCTATGAGGGTATTATTGAATTATAAGGGGTAATTATAAGAGGGTATTATTAAACATAATCTAAAATTGCTGACCAGTGTTATTGTTCTTACAGGTATTTTGTATGTATATGCCACATATCCAAAACATAAAGGGTTTGTTCATTTTTAAAGTTTTCAAAGTAATTTAAATCACTTGTTTTTTCTGTGTCAACTGTGCATTCAGTACTTCTGGTTAACCACATAGATACAATGTGCTATTATAGAGCCATACACTTGTACCAAGCGTGTTGGCCTTTATCAGTCTTATATATGGAAAACACAAGATTAAATTAATAATATTCAGTAAAGTTAAAAAGCAGTAAATAAATAGAAATAAAGTCTACCTAAGTGTGCACAAAAATGCAATTTGTACGTTTTCATACATGTGAGCATCATTAGCTCTTTAAAATATATACTATTGTGTATCAATAGTATACTAATGTATACTTTCCTGGTTTTCAGTCTGTTCAAGTTTTTAAACTATTCTGCATGTATCAAAATATAATTTTTTTTACTTTTTTAATTGACTAATTGATAAACACATTGTAAATGACAAAGTATTTGTTTTCTGTTTGTTCTTCTTCAGTTTTTATTGGTCAGTTTTGTTTTACTGTTTGGGCCAAGTGTTATCAAGAATGATAGTGATACTGAACTACTTTTCTGAGGTAGGGCATAAGTAAAATGTATAGTATATAAGCATCAGTAGTAAACTGCATGGAGTCTGGTCTGGAAGCTGTCGTAAGTTTTTTTGACAGTGATATTGTATTTATTGATAAAGAAGTTTTTTTTATCCCCAGACAAGATTAGAATGAGGTGCCATAATCTTGATCATAGCCTTTTAATTTAAATCCCCTTTTTTGTGTTTAACTACTTATTGTGGTAACATGGGGGAATGTCTGGTTTTCACCTAGACTGGCAGACCATACTGATTTATCTTGCAGTGCCAACTGTGAAAATCTGGTTTAATGGGATAGACTTTAACAACCTGTTAGATCTTAACTTGCCAAGCAAAAAAAGTACAGCACAGGCTGTGAGACTTATGGATGGTGTCTGTATATGAGTGAGCCCTCTAAAGCCAATTATATAGACAATTCTCAATTCCTTAAACATATATTTTAATACAATAATACCTTGTCTCAATGACCGGGGAAAGCTCCATTCACATGCATTAATTTATTTCCATTACTTACCTATAACTGACTTTGACTGTGATTGATTTTATGATAAGGTAAAGTAAACAGTTGATAATAGGTACCGTAATGTTTTAAAGAAAAAAAATGTTTAGTCCATAAAGAATAATTTGCCTGTAAAAAGGTGAAGAGACACTTAGGCCTAAGGGAATATTTGAATATTTGGCAATATTTGAAATTTTTATTTCTCTGTAATTTTTTAGCTTCTCCTTAATGGATCACAGGGGGGATCTTTATTTCTATTGGTTAGCCTGGAAGATGCAGACAATTTGAACAACAAACTAATGACACTGGATTAAAGACTGGTCATTGAGTTACTGTTAGTTGTAATGACAGTTTGAATTTCTTACATGGTATATTTGCTTTACTAGGTTTATAATCAAAATTTTATCAAAGCCTAAAGGCTTTGCTCGAAAACAAATAAGAAATATTACAAAATGTTCTGGGGGAAAGTGCATATGGCTAAAGGAGGAGCATCAAACTAGCCTCCAAGGCTTCTTCATGCAGTTTCTGTTGGTTCAGAGTGAACTTTATAATATACTATTTCATTATAGTAAGCCTTGCAAAATTCCAAAAATGGCTACGAAGTATATAAAACCCAGCAGCAAACATAAACCTAAGAGAGAAGGGAAAAAAATGATTTTCCAAAAAAGAATTGGTGTGTTTGTGGACACCTGGGCGTGCACATTTGGTTACATTGGAGATATACAACAGCAATACAAAAAAAAAAAAAACTTGCTTACCAAATTTGTTTTTAAACCAAAAGCAATAAAACCATGCCCTTCATATTAAATACATCACAAAACAAGTTTTAAAGATTTAAAGGTTTAAAGTTGGAGTTTTGGACAGAGAGGGTCCACTATGGCTGAAACTATTAAAATTAAAATTTCTGCTACATATTTTGCTGTTGTTGGGTAGCCAATACATCTAGTAATATAGAAATTCCTATTTTATTAGGAATTATGTTCCAGAACTTATTTCAAAATGCTTTTACAAATTGTAATAATTTTACTGTTTAACAACCAAAACCACAGTACTCTGCATAATATAGATATTCTTCTTAGCATGTATTTTGCATGTATGTTTTACACATGCAATTTAAAGCTACAAAAACTTTGTTGCCATGTATCTGTCATTTAGATATTTTGGGCCTGATTTTAAAGCTCTCCAAGGCTGGAGAATATATACCTTCACCAGTGAACCTGGATGACCCAGCAAACCTGGAATGAATCTGGTCCAGGATTGAAATCATTTGCTAAAAAATTGCAAATGACTTTAAAGAAATCCATTACAGGTTTGCTGGATCACCCAGGTTTACTGATGAAAGTATATCTTCTCCAACCTTTGAGAGCTTTAATAAATCACGCCCTTTCTTTCCAAACCAAGCCTTTTCCAGTAAAATAAAAACATTTCAGTTATTTTACTGACTAAAACATATATATTTTACACATGCTCTGTTAGTTTTGGCAAATTGTACTTCCTGGGTATACTTTCTTTTTTGCACCATAACCTACTCCATCAACAGTTATCTTACTAGATTCTTTAAAATAGACAAAATACATTTCTCCATGAACTGCAGAAGAGTCAGTGAAGATGAATTTAGAACATAGGACTCACAGAAGCTTGAGTTATACTGTCTTATTCTCTACACGTCTTAACTATGCCATAATTTCCCAGTTTAATATTCTCAGTTGTAAAATGCAAGCAATTTTAATTAGTTAGAGGCATTCCAACTATGAGACTGTCATAGTTAAAACTGAAATTATGTTCCTTAATTATGCCACAAGAATAGTGTTTTTAAGATGAAAAATCAATTTTGCATAAAACATGTGTCTTGAGTTATACTGTATATTTTACTTAATATCTTGCAAGGCTTGATATCACTTGATTCTCAGAAAGAACTTTTTTTCCCAGTACATCCAGGATATCTTGTTACCCATACTGCATATTTTTCAAATAATGCTCTGAACAATTCAGTACTGCGCATGTACTTTATTTGCATTAATAGTTTCAGAAGAAGCTTTTAATGAAAACCACTCTTTTGATTAAGGCGATGCAATATGAATACACCAGTTTTTTTACAAAATGACACAACTTTAAAATTAATCTGCGGGTAGGCTATAGACCTTTAAATAATTACATATACAGTAATGTAAATACGTGCCCAGACCGCACACAAATATATTTACATATTTTAAACAAGTAGATAAAGCATTTAAAATAAGTCCCATTTAACTCTGTAGCTATATAGACACTGTGGATAAAGTCATCTTTAAATATCCCAGAAGAGGCCCTGCAGTTTTGGCTCTTTTTGTATTATTTTCTGGTTATTCGTGGCAGCCTGACAACCCTGTAATGTAAATACACAGCATCTGATTTCTAAGCTGCTACAAACTGACTGAAAACTAGGTTTAGAGTATTTGTTGTCATCTTACTGATTTTTCAGACATGCAGTCTAAAACTGCCCAGTTACCTACCCAACAATGCACAGCAAACTGTTGGTATGTGCCCAGGAGCAGCATTTGTGGCCCTTACTGATCTTTGTAGCTGTAGGTAATGAGGAGTAGTTCACCTTGCTTTGTCTTCATAGATATTAAAACCCTGGAAAACCAGTCACTGATGGTATTTTCTCCCTTTTTATTTGTGTTGATTTTTTAAATGAATTAAAAAATCAATTAAATGATATTAGTATGAACTCCATGCAATTGTATTCACACTTGTAAACTTACAAATAGGGATGAGCGAGGGAGATTTGTAAGTTGGATCTCGCGGCGAATCGGCCTTTCTTGCTTACCAAACATTTAAGCGAGAACAGCCTTGTGTTTCGCCATAAGGTCATTTCTTGCTGAACAAACAAGGGAAAATGCAGGGGGCGGGAACGGCGACTAATCCCGTTGGGAATGGCGCGGCTGGGAGCGAATCATTTGCTCCCAGGATGCACAGCAAGACCCAACAGCCCAATCAGGAGAGATCTGAGCACAGGCATATAAATAGGGAAGGAGGGAGGGGTTAGTCACTCCAACTTGTGTTCTGTGTCAAGTGGGAAAAAAGCAGAGAGAGAAGTGCATTGTGACAGGGACAGGTTAGGAGCCTTCTGTATATCCTGAAATATACAGATTGTGCAGTTTTTGATGCTACCTCTTGCTATCTAGCAAAAAATGGCAGAATCATTTCTGCTCCACTCTCAAAAAATACAGATATTTCATTCTGATAGCACTTGCTATTTATCAAAAAAGACAGAAAAATGTCTGTATTTTTCTCAAAAAAATACAGATATTTAATTCTGATCCCACTTACTATCTATCAAAAGAGACAAAAATAGTCTGTATTTCTCTAAAAAAAATACAGATGTTTCATTCTGATAGCACTTGCTATCAAAAAAGCCAGAAATATTTCTGTATTTTTCTCAACAAAATACAGATAAATAATTCTGATCCCACTTGCTATCTATCAAAAAAGCCAGACAAATTTCTGTATTTCTCCCCAAAAAAACAAATATTTCATTTTGATCCCACTTGCTATCTATCAAAAAAACCTTAAAAAATGTATGTATTTCTCTCCAGAAAATACAGATATTTCATTTTGATAGCACTTGCTTTTTATAAAAAAACAAAATTTATGTAATACTCTCAAAAAATACAGATATTTCATTCTGATCCCACTTGTTATCTATCAAAAATGCCAGAAAAAAATCTGTATTTCTCTCCAAAAATATAGATATTTCATTTTGATCCCACTTTCTATCAAAAAATCAGAACAATTTTTGTAATACTCTCACAAAAATACAGATATTTCATTCTGATAGCACTTGCTATTTATCAAAGAAACTGTTTGGTACAGGTGTATTTTTGCCCGAATAAATAAAAGATGAGCGGTGGACACAAGGCAAGGCGTGGCGATGGGTGACCTGCCATGTCATGTGGAGAGTATTGTGAACTGGGTCTCAGGGGTCTCAAGTGCTGCAGGCTCTTCTTCTACAGCAGGCTCTGCTTCTGCCGCCGCAGCAGCAGCAGCAGCAATCAGCACAGCCCTGACAGAATCAAAGGCAGAAGTTAGGGTGGCTAATGTGCCTGTATCTTCTGATGACTCTTCCTTTGTTGTTTGACAAACAGCCTGAGGATCTGTCATTGTGAATTTCAGAGCAGGAGGCAGAGTTTTAGACCTTGGAGGGTTCTGCATCAGTAAATGCATTTGCAGAGGTTGGCCTAGATGAAAATGAGGATGATGATGACCATGATGTCACCTGGGAACTACCAGTGCGTGTAAGGGCTAGCGGCAGTTCCGAAACAGATGTTGAGGAAAGGCAGCAGCAATAGACTGGGGATGGAAGGGGCCCCAAATCCGCCTCATGTGAGTCCCAAAGAACACACAGAGGAGTGGCCACAAGCAGGGGAACAGTCAGAGACGATGGAACGGTGGGGGAGATGGAGCTGGAGCAGACGCAGGGCACCCAGCAGAGGCAGAGGCAGGCAAAGAAAAAGAGCAGTAGGGTGGTTGCATGCACCTCTCCAGTGTGGTCCTTTTTTGCGTTGAAAGATGATGACGGGTGCGTAGCAATCTGTGCCACAGCCAGATTTGCAGAAAACAGGCTGGATTACATTTGGGTACAACATCACTGCTGTCCCACATGCGCAAGAATCACAAACCAAAGTGGGAGCAGTACTTGCGTTCTCTTGAAGGAGGTGCAACCACGTCATCGTCTCTTCTTTTGACTCCTTCTCCACCTCCAACTGTCATTGTTAGTATGTCTCAGGATGTTGGTGCCAGCCAGACCTCCAATTGCAAGAAAGTATCAGCTTCTAGCCGCAGGTTTCATGGCGTCAGAAGACGTTTGCCACCATAGGATGATTACTCCAGTGACCCCTCCAACTCTTATAGCACCCAGTCCCTTCAGCCCACTCTACCGGAGTTCTGCACAAGATATCAGGCTATGGGCCCAACCAAGAAAAGAGTGATTGAACTCAATTCACGTCTAGCCAAACTATTTGCCTTGCAGCTACTGCCGTACAGCATTGTGGACTCTGCTCCCTTACGTGACCTAATGGCCTGTGTCGAGCATCGGTGGAATATACCAGGCAGGCATTTTTTTCTCCCGCACAGCTGTTCCTAGTTTACATGCACATGTAATGGGTAACCTCTCCCAGTCATTGGCATTCTCGGTGTCTAGTCAAATCCACATCACCATGGACAGCTGGACAATCAGGCACGGAGTGGGACTCTACCTGTCCATCACCGCTCACTGGGTGGCCTTGCATAGCTTAGTGGGTGGTAGTCTGCAAAAGGCATTGCAGCACCTAGTACCCCCACAGAGGGGTGTGGTGGAAAGCATGTGCCACTCCAGTCCTCTCTCTCCTCCTCCTCCTTCATTCCTTCTACCAGCAAACTCTCTCCTTTCATCACTCCTCCAGAAAGGCCAGCAGCAGAGGACACTGTGGTTAAGTGGGTACGCCACTACGGCTCCCTCAAGCACACACGTTGCCAGACAGTGCTGAAACTGGTGTCCTTGGGGGAGAAAAGTCACACCGCCAGAGAACTCTTGTCTGCTTTGCACAGAGAGGTTGAGGCTTGGCTGACACCCTCCCAGCTCACAACAGGCAACGTAGTGCGCGACAACGGGGCCAATCTTGTGGGTTTTGCACATACTGAACCTGGTGGTGCAGAAGTTCTTCTGCACGTACCCAGGCCTGCAGGACCTATTGAGACAGGCTTGCTCCATCTGCAGCCATGTACACCGATCCCCTACTGCCACCGCGGCACTTAGCAAGATCCAGCACCAACAGAGGCTTCCACCGCATAGACTAATTTGTGACACTGTGACTAGATGGAACTCCACCCTGCACATGCAGGGTCTGTGTGAGCAAAAGCTAGCCATCCGCCATTACTTGGTCAGCGTGGTGCATGGAGGCAACGGGGCCCTTGGTAGAGCTGCACAACTGAGCTAATTTACCAGTGACCAGTGGCTGCAGATGGAGACGCTGTCCAAGGTAATGGGCCCCTTTGAGCAGGCCACAAACATTGTAAGTCGGGAGCGGTCAGGCTGGAACGATGCTTGATAATACCCTGTGTGACCTGATGGAAAGTGGCTTTGGGAGAGGAGGGGAAGAAATGGGGAAGGAGGATGAGCGTGACATTACACTCCATAGCGGAAAACCAGCATCATGAGGAGCAAAAAGGGACACTGGCCAGCATCAGGAGTTTCAAGAGGAAGATGATTATGATGATGATGATGAGGGAGGCCATGTTGGGGCTGCTGGACAGGACCTGTCCAACCCGAATTTGTGCTGTCACACCTCAGGCATTGTGCGGGCGATGGAACAACAGGAACTGCTGCAGCTTGAAGAGGAGGAAGTGGGTGATGAGGGGGAAGATGTTTTGGTGCCTACTGAGGGACAGGAGGAGGATAAGCCCAGGGAACCCCTCTTTCATATGTGACCCCACATGTTGCGATGCCTATGCAGGGACCCCCACATTTGCAGCATCAAAATCTGGGATGATTACTGGCTGGAAACCCATCTGGATCACCGCTAAAAACACAAAATGTCACAGTTTCTACCCAACCTGATGCAAGAGAATGAAAAGGTGACCCGCCTGAGCAGAATACTATGTGACCGGCTGTGTGAGGAGTTCCAAACACCACATTCCACACAGGGAACTCAGGCGGACACCGCCTCCCACGTATCCTCCTGCAGCAGTGGCAGCAGCAGCAGGAGCAGTAGTGGCAGCAGGCCGCACACATCCAAAAGTGTGGGCCAAGGCAAGGAGGATTTTATGGATGCCTGATGAAACCTGATGCGGCCACCTCAAACAATTAAAGTGCAGGGGCATAACCATCGAGAACAGATGAAGCGCATGGTGCATGATTACGTTGTTTTTTTTTCTGGCAGGTGTTATGAGGAGGATGCCTGTCCTGACAGTAGTGACACCATTCATTTTTGGGTCAACAGGCTTGAAAATTGCCCGCAGTTGGCACTGTATGCCATCAAGCTTCTCTCTTGCCCGGCATCGAGTGTTCTGTCTGAAAGAACATTCAGTGCCGCTGGCGGAGTGGTAACAGACAACCGATCATGACTATCGCCTGAAAATGTCAATCATCTCACCTTTTTGAAAATGAACGAAAGGTGGGTTACTAACAACTATCATATCCCCACTGCAGATGTCACTGATTGACTGACACAAGGACTTACTGGCCAACCAAGATGCCTCTGTGAACCCACACCGCTCCTGTGCTGAGTATGTGGCTGCCGATCACCAAACACCCTATCAGCTGAGCCTGCCTCGGTTGAATTTTTCCACTATTTATCGCAACGTCCAGGGTGGCATTCATCGCCAGTGTCGTGCCTGCTATTGTGCCAGCTAGCAATATAATTTACATTTCTTCTGCTTCTGGGGGACCAACAAACTGCAGAGATTGTAAGATTAAGGGATGGAATTCATGCCATCCACTTCATGATGTAAACTAGCAATATAGCCTACCTTCCTTAATCTTCCAGCACCACAGACCATAGCAACAGTGTTGGCGCACAAAACATCTTGGTCTGGCCCTTTTATGTTTATTCACAAATTTCATATATTTGCATTACACACTTCGAGGTGGCATTGACGATGCATTACAGCCAGCTCTAGATGCCAGTTAACAATGCCGTCCACTCCCCGTCTAAGGGCCCACCGCCTCCTCCTCC
Organism: Pyxicephalus adspersus; assembly: GCF_032062135.1. Taxonomy (NCBI): domain Eukaryota; kingdom Metazoa; phylum Chordata; class Amphibia; order Anura; family Pyxicephalidae; genus Pyxicephalus; species Pyxicephalus adspersus. Next base: position 39,097,044 of record NC_092871.1, read on the forward strand.
TGCTATTGCTGCTGCCGCCTATCCAGTACTCCATTTACAAAAATTGTATTACACACCTCTGGGTGTCATTGACGATGCATTACACCCAGCTCCAGATGCCAGTTACCCAATGCCATCCACACTGCGCCTCAGGGCCCACTGCTTCCTCCTCCTGTTGCTGCTGCTGCCTGTACTCCATTTACTATTATTATATTAACACTTCTGGGTGTCATTGACGATGCACTACACCCAGCTCTAGATGCCAGTTACCAATGCCATCCACGCTCCGTCTCAGGGCCCACCACCTCCTCCTGATGCTTTTGCTGCTGCCGCCTGTCAGTACTCTATTCACTATAATTATATTACACACTTCTGGGTGTCATTGACGATGCACTACACCCAGCTCTAGATGCCAGTTAATAATGCATTCTGCCCTCCGTCTCAGGGCCCACCGCCTCCTCCTGATGCTTTTGCTGCTGCCGCGTGCCCAGTACTCAATTCACAAAAATTGTATTACACACTTCTGGGTGTCATTGACAATGCACTACACCCAGCTCTGGATGCCAGTTACCAATGCCATCCATACTCCGTCTCAGGGCCCACTGCCTCCCCCTCTTTCTGTTCCTGCTGCTGCCTGTTAGTACTCCCATTCGTTATATTTGGATTACACACTTCTGGGTGTCATTGACGATGCACTACACCCAGCTCTAGATGCCAGTTACCAATTCCGTCCACGCTTAGTCTCAGGGCCCACCGCCTCCTCCTGATGCTTTTGCTGCTGCCGCCTGTCAGTACTTTATTCACTATAACTGTATTACACACTTCTGGGTGTCATTGATGATGCACTACACCCAGCTCTAGATGCCAGTTACAAATATAGTCCATGCTCCTTTTCAGGGCACACAGCTTTCTACTGCTGCTGTTGCTACCGCCTGTCACTACTCCATTCACTATAACTGAGTTAACACTTCTGGCTGTCATTGACAATGCACTACACCAGCTCTAGATGCCAGTTACCAATGCCATCCACACTCTGTCTCAGGGCCCACTGCCTCCTCCTCCTTCTGTGGCTGCTGCTGCCTGTCAGTACTCCATTCACTATAATTGTATTAACACTTCTGGGTGTCATTGATGATGCACTACACCCAGCTCTAGATGCCAATTACCAATGCCGTCCACTCTCCGTCTCAGGGCCCAGCGCCTCTTCCCCATGCTGTTGCTGCTGCCGCCTGTCCAATACTCCATTTACAAAAATTGTATTACACACTTCTGGGTGTCATTGACAATGCACTACACCCAGCTCTAGATGCCAGTTACCAATGTGGTTCGTGCTCCGTCTCAGGGCCCAGCGCTTCTTCCTCCTGCTGTTGCTGCTGCCGCCTGCCCAGTACTTAATTCACAAATATTGTATTACACACTTCTGGGTGTCATTGATGATGCACTACACCCAGCTCTAGATGCCAGTTACCAATGCCATCCACACTCCGTCTCAGGGCCCACTGCCCCCTCCTCCTTCTGTTGCTGCTGCTGCCTGTCAGTACTCCATTCACTATAGTTGTATTACACACTTCCGGGTGTCATTGACGATGCACTACACCCAGCTCTAGATGCCAGTTACCAATTCTGTCCACGCTCCGTCTCAGGCCCCACCGCCTCCTCCTGATGCTTTTGCTGCTGCCGCCTGTCAGTACTCTATTCACTATAATTATATTACACACTTCTGGGTGTCATTGATGATGCACTACACCCAGCTCTAGATGCCAGTTACAAATTTAGTCCATGCTCCTTTTCAGGGCACACCGCTTTCTCCTGCTGCTGCCGCCTTTCAATACTCCATTCACCTAAATTGTATTACACACTTCGGGTGGCATTCACGATGCACAATACCCAGCTCTAGATGCCTGTTACCAATGCTGTCCATGCTCCATCTCAGGGCCCACTGCCTCCTCCTGATGCTGTTGCTGCTGCCACCTGCCCAGTACTCCATTCACTATAATTGTATTACACACTTCTGGGTGTCATTGACAATGCACTACAGCCAGCTCTAGATGCCAGTTACAAATGCGGTCCACGCTCTGTCTCAGGGCCCACCGCCTCCTCCTCCTGTTGCTGCCGCCTGTCATTACTTTATTCACAAAAATTGAATTACACACTTCTGGGTGGCATTGACGATGCACTACACCCGGCTCGAGATTACAGTTACCAATGCGGTTTCCACTCCGTCTTAGGGCCCACCGCCTCCTCCTCCTGCTGTTGCTGCTGCCGCCTGTCAGTACTCCGTTCACTAAAAATGTACACTTCTGGGTGGCATTGACGATGCTCTACACCCAGCTCTGCATGACTCTTACCAATGCGGTCCCTGCGGTCTTGGCGATAGCTGACCAGAGGCCACACAATGCTACTGCTCTCGCTGACCCACGCTCCGTCTTTGGTCCTCCATCCTTTTGCCTAATGTCACCTCATTACTTTTCCACAACTTTATGGGTGGCATTCATAACACATGTCATCCAGGTCATGATGCGAGCTTGCAATTATTATTATTATCATTGTTAATAATAAACATGATCTATATAGCGTTAAGATATTATGCAGCTATGCAAATTCAATTGGTGTGTGTACATTAAAAAGCAATGCGTTTTTCTGCTGTTTAGATGGCAGAGACAGTTGCTAGTGGGTTGAGTTCACCCTTTCTCAATGTCTCAACGTTTGTGCTGCATTCTGGACGCTGTCCATCACGCAAAATTCCTATTTGCCTGCTGTCACTTTGCCTGACATTTTATAGAAAACCACAAAGTCTTTTGGAACCTTTGTATTTTTTCCTTGTTGTCACTGTTCTCTTACAGTTACCTAGCAATTCTGGTGATTCTAACATGTATAGGGGCTTTGCTAATAATGTTTAAAGTCGACCTATTGACTTTAATGGAATTCGCTAAATCGATTCGGCAAAAATTTGCGAACCCACCGGAAGTTCAAGGAAGTTTTTGCGAGACTGTCAAAGGCCTTATCGCTCATCCCTACTTGCAAACAGTGGTTGAATAAATCCAAAAACATTAGAAGCAAACATCAGTTGTCCTAATCAAGCACACATTTAGAGACTTGAGCATACACTTTATAGTAAACCACAATTAGTACATTCAACATTGGTGTAGATCAATTTCTTACACACCTGATTTTTTAACCTTCTTGTCTGATGCTACATTTTAAATATTGACTTTTTCATTTACTGAATAAATTAAACACATAGTGAGAAAATTAAAACTAATGTTGCACTAAAGCTGTAACAAGAATAGGCCATAAACAAGCACTAAAATTGTGCAAGGGTATATAAAATCCCATTGAGTTTCACAATATAAATGGCATTAATAAATAGTTTTGAAGCTTTAAAATCATGTTTCATTGGAATTTATGTACTTTTCATCATAGTAAATTAAAGCATGACACCATTTGTTTTACAGATAAATACATTTTCATAGTATTCAATGTTTGTTGAGAATGAATAGAATATATTTATCTGGATAAATGTTGTGTGTAGTTGCTTTGCAAGTGAAAAGTTATTACAGATACAGAAAAAAGAATATGAATGTAAATAAACTGATTGCTAGGCACGCATATATATTCACAATGCAATAACACAATGTGTGTCATCTAGAAATCGCAAGGAATGATCAACAATCCATTGCATTAAATCTCCAAAGTCCTAGTTTGTGATTTCTGAAGTGAGTAAATATGTTGCTGTTGCTGAGTTCATTGGATTAACAAAAATTACCAAATAATTGTTTTAGCAGTCATAGACTTCAGAATGTGATTATTTATTGTAATGGTTTAAGTGTACAAGCTCTATTGTCTGAATTAAGGCAAACTTGTTCATGTACTAAACCTAACTTGTAAAAAGTCTATGCATTGCTTCTGGATGTGTATAGCCTTGTTCCCAAAAGTGCAATCAAACAGTACCTGTTCTTTTTCTGTTGTTGTTAACCAGTCTGGTACTTTTTGCAATAGCATTACGATGTTATATTGTAAGCTATAGTAACCAAGAGGATACCAGCCTTCATTAGTTTTACCTAACTGTGAAAATAAATAAACATCAGGCAAAGACCTTATGAATCAAGGTATTTTGCAGTCTTTGCCTTGTACCCAGGGCTTTTATTATGTTTATAATCACTGAGCTCATTTTGATTCTTTTACTTCAAAGTAGTCCGTGCACTATTAAAGCTAATGCTTCTGCTAAGCCATCTCATTTCTGTTTCATCTTGTTTCACAATTTTTTTTTTCAGAGATGGAATACTGTGAGCCCCCGCACATTTTATGTTCTGGCTACGAGACCAACCTGCACAGTACTGCTCAGCATAGCTATCCACTAGAGATGGGTTCTGATGCAGATACAGAAACAGAAGGAGCAACTTCACCAGATCGTGCCCTTAGGATGTGGATGAGAGAGATGAAATCAGAGCATAGCTCGAGCTTGTCGAGTAGAGCCAACTCTGCATTGTCTCTAACTGATACTGACCATGAGAGAAAATCTGATGGGGAGAATGGTAATACATCAACATATAATATGTACTTATGGATATTTGTTTTTGTGTAAAGTACTGTGTGCATTGTATCATAGTAATAATATCCTGACAATTATACATTTTAACTGACAGTCTTTCATATTATTCTGACACCTATCATTTTTACATGTACATTTAATAATATAAGTATAAAACAATAGGTAATACTACTTAAATGAAGAGTTCATTTCTTGGGTGTTGTTATGTGCGCATAGATGGCATCTTTGTGGAGGTACACTTCAAAAGAAGTGGACTCTATTTCTGAGATAAAACGAAGCAAGGGCATATGGTTATAAATAAAAATAATTATTTTTTATCAGTACTTTTAAGGGACTGGTGTTGAAGATGCATGACGTGCCTTAAAAAAATATCTAAAGAATGTAGCTAAATATTTGGAGGAAAATAATAAGGATTCCAGGGGTAGGATATGTCTTACAGTCTGCACCTACTAGGAAGGACAAGAAAAAAGTGATGACCCAAAAAGAGGCAGGTAGAAAAAGAAGAGACAAAAAAATGTCTGTATACATAATCCAATTCCACTAGAAAAGTACAATTTGGAATGTTTTCCTTTTTACAAAACCTATTTGGGGAAAGTGACTGTATAACATGTGAATCAGAACTAACTGCTACTACTTTTGCTGCCCTGGTAAGTTGTAGAAGAATGACTGGCTCTGTCTTTGGGACATGGGCACTCTGGCAATGTTTTGGCAGCTTACACCTAGTAGTGTTGGTTTGGAGGGAAACATACACCTTGGGTTCTCCTGTGCACAGCATGAGATATACTCTATCTGCTCTATCACGACATATCAAAAGAACAGGATTTTGGGGGGTGAGTCCTATAAAGAAGCAGCAGGATTTTAACAAGGACCATCACCACACTGAACTGGTGATCTATGTTCTCTCTCCTGTAAACATGTAACCTGTGTTAGACTAGCAGCACTGTGTTAAGCAATAGAGTCTGGCTGGCTGACATTGTTGTCTTTCCCGCTACCATTATGGAAGAAATTAAAGTAATCATATTTAAAGAAAAATCAAACCCATATACCAGATGTATTTGAAAATATATAATTTTTTAATAACTGAAGAAATTATATTTTTTTACAGTTTCCTGGATTTCAAATATGATTATTTTGTATGATGAACTAATATTTTTTGCTATAAGCTTCAAAATATGAATCTAATTAATTACTTGTTTATCATTTATAGCAGTGCACAGACTGTTTCAGTGACGTTGTACAGATAAGTATCACCTACTAAAGAAATTATTTTTTTATCTTGCCCTAGTAATCTATGTTCACTGAAACATGCACTGGAAGCTTAAAATATTATTACTATACAGTATTTATATAGCGTCATCATATTATGCAGCGCTGTACAAAGTCCATAGTCATGTCACTAGCTGTCCCTCAAAGGGACTCACAATCATATGTCCCTACCATATTCATATGTCATTACTACAGTCTAAGGTCAGTTTTTTTGGGGAAGCCAATTAACCTAACTGCATGTTTTTGGAATGTGGGAGGAAACCAGAGTACCCAGAAGAAAATCACACAAACACAGGAAGAACCTGCAAACTCCGTGCAGATAGTGTCCTGGCCGAGATTTATTCCTGAAACCTAGCAAAGGCCAAAGTGCTAACCTCTGAGCCACCATGCTGCTTAAATGTGTTTTGAAAGCAAATTGGTACTTATGGAAACAGGTAGGTTGCAACTGCTGACTCCTCCTTAAAAAGTTGGATGCCTGACTGTCTATGGCTGCTGTTCTGAATCAGAAGGAGAAAGCGAGTCAGCGCGAGACTTGCTTGGCCTGGTTTGTGGACAGGTTGAGGGCTTGCCATTGGTAAAGGTAAGTTTTTTTTTCAAGACGAGTTCCCCTTTATAGATGTATCACACACATCTGCTGAATTTTCTAGCACATGATTTGATATAAAATACAAAGCTAAGGCTGGGCTTAGAATTACCTATTCAGCAATTTTCCTGTTAAGTGCTAAGAATCCCACACATGCACCTATTTTGTTATAGGTCTGTGTTTTCAAACAAATCAAAGTAACTCAGTTAAAATACAAGTTAAGGCCCATTCGCAAATGCATATACAGTAAATGGTACTCTAACAATGGTATATGCAAAGTAACGCATCACATGTGCTGTAATGTACTGTAGTACACTGTGATGCATTGCAGTAACCAAGCTTGGTGCAGGAACAATTTTTGGCCAGCTATTGTATGTTGACAATCTATTTAAATGAAAGGGTTGTCTTATTTGCTCAAAATACTTATTGTTTTTGCTGGTTTCTTCACAATACTACTGTATTTACATGAGGGTCAGTGGGGAAAACCAGTAGACTGTAGGGATCTGGGAAGATCAATACCCTGGAAGTGTTAGCATAGGGCTTTATATGAGTATTCTCTAGAGCCAAGTGTAGTGGGACAGGTAGTGGGAATTTTTTCTTTTACAGATATTGGTGCATTTTCAAATCTTTAGTATAGTGACATTAATACTTTTGATCTTAACTTTCCATTTAGAGTTAGAAAATATGCAGTATCTCTCCAGAAACTGTATGTTGTTACTATGTAAAAAATTTTTGGGGGAAAGATCACTATTGGGGACTTGCATAAAGTACACCCCATATATCAGCAAAATATATAATTAGAGATAAGCGAATTTCTCGAAAATTCGATTCATCCGGTATACCGAATTTTCCGAAAAGATTCGCTTCAATCCGAATTTATTTGCGGCGAATCGTGTTAAAAAACAACTGTTTCCGGGCTGCAGAGAGCCTTGATAGTGGCGTAGAACACTGTGCCTTGCAGTAACACGCATAGGGAGTCTGCTGTGGTAGTGAAATAATAATGTGAGTCAGTATGACATGCAGATGACAGGTGGCAGCAGCAGCAGCATCAGGCGGAGGCCACAGAGTGGCACAATGACAGAGTGTGGAGGTGGCAGCAGAATCAGGAGTCCACAGAGTGACACAATGACCGACTGTGGAGGTGGCAGCAGCATAAAGAAGCCACAGAGTGGCACAATGACAGAGTCTGGAGGTGGCGCCAGCATCAGGAGGCTACAGAGCGGCAAGGTGACATAGTGTGGAGATGGCAGCAGCAGCATCAGGAGACCACGGAGCGGCAAGGTGACAAAGTGTGGAGATGCCAGCAGCAGCATCAGGAGACAACAGAGCGGCAAGGTGACATAGTGTGGAGATGGCAGCAGCAGCAGCATCGGGAGACCACAGAGTGGCAAGGTGACATAGTGTGGAGATGGCAGCATCAGCAGACCACAGAGTGGCAAGGTGACATAGTGTGGAGATGGCAGCAGCAGCATCGGGAGACAACAAAGTGACCTGGTGACAGAATGGGGCGGTGGGTGGCAATACCAGTACCCCCTGACAAAGGTGGGTGAAAGAAGGAGCACTTGGCATGTGTGGCATCAGGCGGGTGTCAGCATCAGAGTAGTAGAGGAGGCAGGTAGCCAGAAGAAACCGATCTCTTGTCAAGGTTTGGGTCAGGCAGCATGGATCATCTAATCAGATGCATCAGGCATTGGTGGGTGGAAATCCTGGCTGATCCACACTTGATTCATCTTGACAAAGGTCAGTCTCTCCACATTTTGGGTGGACAGGCGAGTTCTTCTTGGGGTAACTATGGCCCCCGCCGCATTAAACACTCGCTCTGATGCCACACTACTGGCCAGGCAGGACAGCTTTTCCAAGGCAAACTTGGCCAGTTGCGGCCACAAATCCAGTATGGCTGCCCAATAGTCCAGCGGATCTTCAATGACGGCCAGACCTGTGAGAGGATGGACAATGGCGCAGATAGCCAGCGGCCAACTGACTATAAAGAATGTCTCTGTAGTAGTTCAGTTTGTCCTCCCTCTCAGCGGGTGTAAAAAAAGGCACCCATTTTGGACCGGTAGCGAGGGTCCAACAAGAAGGAGAGCCAGAAGTCATCCCTCTGCCGTATGGTAACAATTTGTTGTCACTGTGCAAGCAAGTGAGCGTGCAGCGGGCCGATTTCTGCAAGTGACTCAGAGGGACTCTCTGCTTCCATCTCCACTGCATACCGCCACAGTGTGTCTGGGTCCTCTGCCTCATCTTCCTCATCTCCCTCTTGCTCTTCTGGCTGCTCCTGCTCCTCCTCTCCTGTCACCTGAGTAGAAAAACCACCTCTTTCGCTATACATTGCCTTTGCTCTAATGTCCTCCTCCTCCTCCAGTTCAGCCCCCACAGGGCTCATGTGGCTGTGAGATCTAGGCGCCACTTCTCCAGTCCCCTGACCAGCCAGATTTACCAGCATCTATTCCAGGACATGAAGCAGTAGAATGACGTTGTTCATCCTGTAGTACTGGCGACTGACAAATAACGTTGCCTCCTCAAAGGGCCTAAGCAAACGGCTGACATCAAAGTTACACATGGGAGTACTCCTATCCGCTTAGATCATCAAGAATTCGTTGATGGCCTTTCTCTGTTTTGTGTGGCTGTGCAGGAATCACATTCACCCAGTGGGCCATAAAGGACATGTATTGTCCCTGACCGTAGTTACAGCTCCACATGTCGGCGCTGCCGTGCACTTTGGCAGACATGGACAGGCTCAAGGACTGGCCCACCTTCTGTTCTACATATTTGTGCAGGGCTGGTACTGACTTTTTTGCGAAGAAATGACGGCTTGGGACTCTCCACCTTGGCTCGGCACAAGCCATCAGTTCTCTGAAAGGTGCAGAGTCCACCACTTGGAAAGGGAAGGACTGCAGCACCAGCAACTTGGACAGAAGCACATTCAGCTTCTGCGCTGTTGGATGAGTGCATGCATACTGTTTGTCTCTTGGAAATCGCTTCGGTGATTGATTGCTGACGGAATGGCTGATGAGGAGTAGGAGGAGGAGGAGCATCTGGACCAGCAGAAAATGGAAATTACATACAGCTCCCTCCGGCTAAGGTGGTGGAGCCTTGGCTGCCTGGAAAGCCAGTGCATGCCACTGGGTAATGCAGCGGTTGCTGCGGTAGGCTGGACCATCACATTGAAGCCAGTTCTCCCAGGCCACTTTATAGTGACGCTGCATATGCTGACGCAGGGCCATGGTGCCAACATTGGCACCCTGGCAACGCTTCACCTTCTGCCCACATATTCTACAAATGACCATGTTACCTTCCGGTGGCTTAACAAAAAACTGCCACACCGTCGAGTAGGTTATTTTCCCCCCAACACTCCGCACTGACTGCTACCGCCACTGCCTCCGTGAACCCCTGCAAGTGTTCTACCCCGGGCATGTTTGGCTCCCGACCTCCCACTGTTGCCACCCTGCTGACTACCAGCCATGCTACCACCTTGCTGGCTCAGCCGCTGCCTCACGGGCAAGCTGCCACCCTTTTCTCCTGATGATGATGAAGCCCCTTCTTCACCTGGCTCCCACGTGCACGTCACTGATGTCCTCCTCAATGGTCTCTAGGTCAGGAGCCTGACCGCTCACAGCACCACCTCCCACATGACTTTCCTCATCACTACTTGTCTGCCTAGTGGAGGAAGTGGCGGATGTCTCCTCCAGATCTTGGCTGGGCAGTAGCTGCTGACTGTCCTCCACTAGCTCTTCCTCGCTGTATAGTAGAGCTGAGCCCACAGCATACAATACTTTTGTGGCTGAGGGAACAGCAAAGGACAGAGGCAGGTTGAGGACAGGTGAGGGCACAGGGCCTGCTCTTGGGCCATGCCAAGTAAGGGTTGTGTCTGACGAACCCACCGACTGTTGGCTGGGGGTGTCTGATGTCACTTGGGATGAAATGAATGACCGAGTTAACCAATCAAGAATCGCTGGGTTGCTGGTCAAGACACGACCGCTAGATGACACCGGGAGCTCAGGCCTCTTTCTGCAACTCCTGCCGACACGCCCCCTTACTCTGCTGTGACCTCTGCCTGCGCCAGAAACATTTAGGCCTCTTCCACTCCTCTGTGCATGGCCTGCCACTTTTCTGTCTGACATACTTTTACTTGAACTAAATAAATTAAAAGCAAAGTAAAACACACCTAAAAGCGACAAATATAATTTTATTTTTGTACTAAAATACGTCACTAAACGCTTTCACATTTAATTGCAGAAGTGAACAGAGAAAATATTTTTATTTTTGTACTGAAATACGTCACTAAACGTTTTCACCACAAATAACTGCAACAGTAAACTGTGTATATATTTTCCTTTTTGTACTCAAATACGTCACTAAACGCTTTCACCACAAATAACTGCAACAGTGAACTGCATATATATTTTTCTTTTTGTACTCAAATGCGTCACTAAATGCTTTCACCACATATAACTGCAGAAGTGAACTGAGAAAATATTTTTATTTTTCTACTGAAATACGTCACTAAACGCTTTCACCACAAATAACTGCAACAGTGAACTGTGTATATATTTTCCTTTTTGTACTCAAATACGTCACTAAATGCTTTTACCACATATAACTGCAGAAGTGAACTGCGTATATATTTTTCTTTTTGTACTCAAATGCGTCACTAAATGCTTTCACCACAATTAACTGCAGAAGTGAACTACGTATATATTTTTCTTTTTGTACTCAAATACGTCACTAAATGCTTTCACCACAAATAACTGCAACAGTGAACTGCGTATATATTTTTCTTTTTGTACTCAAATACATCACTAAATGCTTTCACCACAAATAACTGCAACAGTGAACTGCGTATATATTTTTCTTTTTGTACTCAAATGCGTCACTAAATGCTTTCACCACATATAACTGCAGAAGTGTACTGAGAATATATTTTTATTTTTGTACTGAAATACGTCACTAAACACTTTGACCACAAATAACTGCAGTAGTGAACTGAGAATAATTTTTTATTTTTGTACTGAAATACAAACTAAACGCTTTGACCACAAATAACTGCAACAGTGAAGTGCGTATATATTTTTCTTTTTGTACTGAAATAGGCCACTAAACGCTTTCACCACAAATAACTGCAACAGTGAACTGTGTAAATATTTTTCTGGATATATAAATTGCTAGAATGACAGAGCTGTATAATGGCTATTTGGATCTCCAAATAATCCTTCCCTGCACTTGTAAGTCGCTTTTCTAGCACTGTTTCTAGCGCCTTCTGACGTCTCTCCCTGCACTAAGATGCTGTGAAATGATTCCTCCCTATCCTTTCCCTGCACTTTTTAAATCATTTTTTGAGTTTTTTTCTCACAATTAGGTTTTTGCTTTCACTCTCCCTAGCGCCTGCAGACGTCTCTCCCTGCACTCAGAACGCTGTAAAATGTCTTAATCCAAGATGGCTGAGGCTATTTATAGGGCTGTGACATCACAGGTCTGGCTGGCTGCTGATTGACTGCATGCATGGCATTATGGGTCATCCCGTCTTCCCAGAGTTCCTTGCCCCATGTCCTCACACGTGTAGTGCCAGTTTAGAAAAAAATTGCAAGTCGTTACCACGAATCGCGAGGAAATTCAGATTCGTTGCGAATTGAATTTTTTCTGTAATTCAGATCGAATTCCACTTCGTCAGCTTCGATTCGCTCATCTCTATATATAATGTATACACATATAATAAACATAAATGTGCGAAAAATAGAAGAAAATTGTGCATGGAGTAGAACAATGTACATATAGTAATATAGCTCCTTCTAAATTATAAATCACAAAATTTATGAACAAAATTAGATATATTTATTGTGTTTCCAAACCAGAGAAGGATGGGAAATGATTTTTTTTAGTAAGAAATACAAGGGATTAAAAGCTATGTGGTTTCTGCAAAAATTTACCTGCCTATAATTCCTGTAAATTATATAGTTATGTATTAGCATACTTTAGTCAGTTCTGGAAATTAGATAATGGTAATATTCTATTATACCTTCTATTCTTTTATTTCTTTTACAGCCAATAACCTATTTGTTGGAGAAATTTCCTTTTAACAGTGCAAAAGATGTATGTATTAGAAATATTTCCTCTCCAAGTGACAGACCTTTTGGCTAAACTTCCTTTGCAGGGACACAGCAGAGGTTGGAACTCGAGTCACATGACTTGGACTCGAGTCCAACTTAAGTTGCCTAATGAAGGACTTGCAACTTGACTTGGAGTTTTCCCCATTGACTTGCAACTCAACTCCTGCCTTTCTCTGCTGACAGCTGCAGGGGGAAGGGAGGAAGGCAGTGAGGCTTTTGTAATACAGCCTTCCACGCCCCCCCCCCCCTCCTTTTAGCTGTCAGAGGAGAAAACTTTGAATGCAACAAAGGCGCGGAGGAAGGCAGTGTTATGTTACAGAAAACTCACTGCCTTCCTTCCCGCCTTTCTTGCATTCTAAGTTTTCTCCTCTGACAACTGAAGAGGAGGGGGGGGAAGCTGTGTAACAGAATCCTCACAGCCTTCATCCCTTACCACCTAAGCTGTCAGAGGAGAAATCTGTGGACTTAGAATGCGATTCTGTGTTCAAGAACAGGATCAGAGCTCTGTTTATCTATGGGGACAAACGGGGATAAATTAAGTGACTTGACTTGGGACTCGATTTGAAAGAATTTTTGGTGACTTGAGACTTTACTTGGGACTTGGTGTCAATGACTTCAGACTCTACTTGAACTTGGACTTGAAGGGTGGCGACTTAGTCCAACCTCTGGGACACAGATGGCATAAAGATAAAGTAGACAAAAGTTCTGCCCCAAATAAACTAGCTTTATCTGGAGTTCAGACTTAAAGTAGAGTTACTGGTGTTATAATCCAATTTCACGTGCTTTTGTCCATTTAAAAGAAAAAGACAGATGGTTAACTCCATCCATTTGTGCTTACCCAAAGTGAAATATCAATTGTGTATGGATTTGACCAATAAATAGAGATTATCCTAAATAAAAGTATTTTTAAGGGAGATTGGATATGAAGGGTAAAAGGGTAAAAGGTTTAAAATGGTTTTAACACAAAAGAAGTTTATGCATATAAAGAATGTAATTCTACAGGTTAAAAGTGTGTATATATATATATATATATATACACACAGGTAGTCCTGGGGTTACATACGAGATGGGGTCTGTAGGTTTGTTCCTAAGTTGAATTTGTATGTAAGTCGGAACATGTACATTTTAATATTTTTTTATATTAATCATATTTTATTAAATGCAATTAGGACAGATGTTTATCTCAGCATGGTGTCAGTTACTGAATAAAATCCTCACTGTGAGTTAATCACAAACAAAGCAAATGAAAAAACTTTATAGACCCTAAACATCCATTAACTTCTGGAGCATGCTGTGCTTTGAAATGCAAAAAGAAACAACTGCAGAGTTTGTCTTAGTCAATAAAGAGTTACAAGACACTGCAGAAAGAGCTCACCCTCTAAGATCACCCACAACCTCAGCTGTGTTTAGCAAAAGATTTCTTTTGCAAGTCATGCAATTTGTAATGTATTTGGCACTGCTGGTTTAAAACAAACTGTTTATACTGGTAATTTTGTGATTATACTATTAGTACACTTTAAGCAACTGTTCAGTTTTCCATCAGAAGCCTTACATTTGTCTTTTTTTCACTAAACAGGCTTTAAATAGGTTCTTGGTCCCTCAGTATTCTTTATTATTCAATACAACACTAATACAGTCTTTGCTGAGCATGGAGGTCTGTTTCACATAGAATCTCTGTGAGCCTAAAATGCATTACTGAAACATCTGGACAGAACAGTTGGTACCAATTCACATAAAATGGAGATGAAGATAAATCTTTTGTTCAGCATCATACAGATTAATTCTGTTTCAATTCTTGTTATCCTACATTGATGTTTTAATGCTATGTATAAAAGTACGGCATTTGCTAGTTGTTTGTCCCAAAATAGGGGGTGTACATGCACTTGGTGCCACATGTCATTAGCAATAATATTAATTGTTACAAAATTGTAAAGTGGACTATTAAAGCCCCTGAGCGGTAATCTTGAGTGTGGTTCGGGGTAAAAAAAAAATGCTGAAAGCGGTAAAAACATAAAAAATCACCTGGTCCCATCAACATCTTCTGACGTCCTGCTCATCCGATCCCGTCTGTGGGCCACATCCTTTTCTTCTGATCCTCCCCCCACGAGTGCACTAACGTTCCCCATGAGTTCCCGGTGACGTTGGTGCATGCGTCGGTGAGTGCGGGAGCGCAGTGGGAAATTCAAATTATTTTGGATTGGATTCAATACAAAATAACTGGCTTGAATCCAATACAAAGTAATCATTATAATATATATATATACCGTATTTTTCGGACTATAAGACGCTCCGGCCTATAAGACGCACCCAATTTTAAAGGAGAAAAACCTAGAAAAAAAAGATTCTGAACAAAATACTAAAAAATCACTCTGTGTCAATGTATCACCTTCTAATCACTCTGTGTCAATGTATCCCCTTCTAATCACTCTGACACAGAGTGTCTAATACATTGACACAGAGTGATTAGAAGGGGATACATTGACACAATGTATCCCCTTCTGATCACCCTGTGCCAAAAAATCATACTCACCCGATACCGCGATCCCGCGATGCTGTGGGCTTCTTCTTCTCCTCGCTCTCCTCCTGGCTGCAGCGCGTGTCTCCTCCTCCTCTGAGCGAGGAGAAGCCGACACGCATACCCCAGCGATCCCTGGATCAGCCTGCTTACCGGATCGCGAGGGCACGTGTGCCGGCTTCTCCTCGCTCAGAGGAGGAGGAGGAGACACGCGCTGCAGCCGGGAGGAGAGCGAGGAGAAGAAGCACGCAGCATCGCGGGATCGCGGTATCGGATGAGTATGATTTTTTTAAATTATATTTAACATGTATTCGGTGTATAAGACGCACCCACTTTTCCCCCCCAGTTTTGGGGAAGAAAAAGTGCGTCTTATAGTCCGAAAAATACGGTATATATAAATATGATATATATATGTGTATATATACATTCATATATATATATATATATATATATATATGGGATCGCCCGTAGCAACGGGGTGTCAGAATGTAGCAGTGAAAACACAGCAGGCTTGAAAATGCAGTTTAAAACAGGCTCTGGCCTGCCTGTTTATTAGCACACATAAACCCAATCAAAAAAATAAATGGCTCGGCTGAGCAACTAAATACATTCACTTTGGTAGTCGCTCTCTGACTAACACCAAAGTACAGCAGTTTCCAGGAAACAATTTATCCCAGGAATAACAAAGAAACATGTTCCACTCACATGAAATGCTTGGTTGTAGAAGCCAGAGCTCTATTCCCTCACATTTATGGGAACCAACTGAGCTCTCTCCAGCTTCTTGCTGGCTTGCTAAATAGTACACCTGTGCTCCCTTAGACACAGGTGAAAAACTTGTACTTGAATCCATTGGTCCAAAGAAACCCATCCTTCCATTTTTATTTGGCCTGGCTCCAGGATCCTTAAACTGGCTTTCACAAAGCCCTATACAAAATGACTTATTCCAGGTGCTACATATACCCCATCCAACACCTTCTCTGACAGGCACTGCAAGACCCTGTCACATTATACACTGGGGAACAATTGTGAACAAATTTTTTGTTGATTTCAATTTTTAAGTCAGGTTTCTTCTCTACCGCTTATATTAATGCGATTACAGTAGGGTGGATTTGTATAAGTTATTCATTTACACGCAAGACAGTGTGGTCAGAGGTTGTGCGCTGCTCTACTTAGTGAATAAGCAAATTGTATTTTTCTACTTACACACGTATTTCCTTACTTTCAGATCATGTTTGGCTCTGCTGTTTCTTGTAAGTACCCCTACAACCCTGATTAATTTTGACAAATCTGTGGCAGTTTCACCATTTCCAGTCAAAGGGCGAACATCATTACATTTGTAGAGCAAGCCTATTTGGCATATTTCAAAGTTAAACTTGGTGATCAAGATAAGTCTTGGGCACCTCATAAGGTGTGCAAACAGTGTGTCAAGGGTTTACGGATGTGGACAAAGGGAACATGTGATAAGATGCCATTTGGTATACCTATGGTTTGGCGAGAGCCAGGAGATCATTTCAGTGACTGTTACTTTTGTATAGTGAAAACTTCAGGATATAACAAGAAAAATAAATGTAACATAGAGTATCCTAGTCTACCATCGGCTATACGCCCAGTGGCTCATTCAGATGAAATCCCAGTGCCGGTTTTCATAACACTACCCTCTCTTAACGAACATGATTGTAGTGGTGAACTAGGTGACAACAATAATGAAGAGTTTGAAATTGAAAAGGACTCTGTTCGTAAGGGATTTGATCAGCATGAGTTGAGTAATTTGGCACGTGATTTGTGACTATCAAAAAAGCCTTTTAGAACTCCTAGCATCAAGATTGCGTCAGAAAAACTTACTTGAAAAAGGAACCAAGGTATCATACTTTCAAACCAGAGAAATTGCTTTTCTGCAGTACTTTAGAACTGACAGTGGCTTTGTGTATGGCCTTAACATACCTGGTTTAATGGAGGAATTGGGAATTCCAATCTACAACTCAACTGAATGGCAACTATTCATTGATAGCTTAAAGCAAGGCTTAAACTGTGTCCTTCACAATGGCAATATATTTGGGTCAGTCCCATTTGGCCATTCAGTTTCTCTTTGCTAGAAATATGCAGACATAAAGAGAGTCATTGAGTTGTTGCAATATCACCAACACAATTGGGTCATCTGTGTTGACCTTAAAATGGTATGCTTACTTCTTGATCAGCAACACGAATACACCAAGTATTCCTGTTATGTGTGCATGTGGGACAGCAAAGCTCGTGAGAGGCATTGGATGGAAAGGAATTGGTCTCCAAGATTTGCCCTAAAACCGGGTGATCCAAACATTCTACATGAGCCACTTGTTGATAAAAAAAATATTATAATCCCGGTTGTGCACATGAAATTGGGTCTGATGAAGCAGTTCGTTAAAGCTTTGCCAACTGAAGGAAACTGTTTAAGTACATCATTTAGAAATTTCCTAGCCTGTCATTTGAAAAAATAAAGGCCGGTGTGTTTGATGGTCCACAGATTCGGCAGCTCATCAAAGATGAACATTTCATCAGGACAATGTCAGAAGTCGAAAAGAATGCTTGCTTATCATTCAAAGCCAATGTCAAGGACTTTCTTGGAAACACAAGCAAAAATTACACAGAAATTGTCCAGAAACTCTTGGAGAGCTACAAAATGCTTGGTTGCAATATGAACATCATAGCCATCTTTCTAGCTTCCCGAAAAACCTTGGTGCAGTCAGTGATGAGCAAAGTGAATTATTCCACCAAAATTTGAAGGTCATGGAAGGACGGTGTCAGGGTAGATGGAATGTACATATGATGACTGACTATTGTTGGAGCATCTGACGGGACTGTCCTTACCGTGAACAGTCCAGGCAAAGCTATAAGGGTAAATTTTTACCTTAACCACTTACCCAATTACTTTTTAAATGTTTTACTGTAAAAACAAATGTTATAGAGTAACAATAAATCCTTTGTATGAACAAAAGAAATTTAAATAAACAGTAAATTAAAGTTAATTGTTTCATTATTTTATCATTGTATGTAAAAAATTTTTTTTTTACAAAAATGAGGGTACACTCATGAGAGTACCCCTCAAAAACTGGATGTTATAGTAAAAAACTGGGGTCATTTCTGGATTAACCACCCAAAAATTACTAAAAAAACAAGATCTAACTCAACAAAAAATGCATTCCCCAGTGTTATACATGCTACAGTACAGTTATATCATAGGTTTTAGGATTTTTATGTACCCTTGCTTTACCAGATTTTTGTGTTTTTTTATTTAAAGTTTATTATTAAATTTAATAAATATTGAACATATTTCAGTGAGTTATGCCTGAGAGTTATAGGCCTACAATGTAAAATAAATTTACATGCAAAGCAATGTACCGCTTTTGTCATAAAAATACTGACATAATTAGACCCCAGGGATGTTAATAAAAAAGACATGCAAGAACTAATGGTGTCAAACATCAGTAACAAAAAGTTCATTATTGTGGCATTGGATTGAATAGCTGGGGTAATAAATTGGTCAGCATTATACCATTATTCTCCAGCTGCTATAGAAATCTTGTTGAACTAAACTTTTTTAAACCTAAAGAGGACTAGTCAATTGACCTCGGTAGTACATGGTGCCTAGTTTCTTTTTGTGTTCCCTGTGCCTAAGAATTAAAGATTACATATGAGTTAGACTTGAGGAAGTGTTTGCCTCTTGCTGTAGAGGTGAATGCAAGATGATCCCTGCTTCAAGTTTTAGCGGCCTTGGCATAATTTATAAATAAATGTTAGCCAAGTTATTTGGTAATATGAGCTATTGCAAACTAGAAAATTTACCGATGTAAGCTTTTTGTGTTGTTCTAACAGAGATTTTCTAGCAGATTCTTGTACTAGAGCTGAAGCATCATTTTCAAATACTATGAGGTGTGCTGTTTCATATCCTCCTTTTGATGTTATGCCATTAATTCTTCTTTTGCTGTGCAGAAGCTTTGAGGTGATACACTGTTATTGAATGTTGCTTTGGGCTTTTTTTATGTATGCGCTAATCGTGTCACTTGTTTTAGTTCTTGCATTAATAGTTTCCTTGTAGGTTTTCTAAAACTGCTTGGCATTTCTTTCTTTTGTTATCTATCTTTTGTTCTGTAGTTTCGATATTTGTGCAGGGTGATTTAATGATCTGCATTTCCAGTGAAAAATTATGCAACCTAAAGGTCAGCTAAGCATAAAACAATAAAATCCTAATATAACTTCTGTCTTGTTAAGCATCAGTTTCTGATGGTTTCTCTGTTTTGCCCAAACTATTGCATTAAGCATCTGTGTGATTTGAATAAAGTTGGCCCAACCAGTTTATGAACCTGTGATTTGTTCAGCCAGTTTACAGCCCTACAGTTAGCTAATACGTTTCTTCCTGGTGCTAAGGGATTTGCTGATGGGCACCCTGCATGTCTTTAGCTTTGTGAAGTTTCTAAGTTGCTCTGAACTCTTTTCACTTTTGACAGCCAAATATGGTTGGATGGTAACAATATAAAGATATGCTACTGACTGAGTTGCTATTAAAGTCAATAGCCTTCTTTTTTCCCTATGTGGACAAACCAAGATGTATTTTAAAGGCAAACTCTACCTTTTAAGTTTTTTCGCATATATATCACACTGTGAGTGACCAGTTACAATAACCGAAACTATAATAACCTTCTATATAACGGTTTTGAATGTGAGGCAGGCATAGGCATTCATGCCACCAGATGGGTAAGAGTGAGTGTGCATACATCATCATTTAGTGGCATTTCAGTTATCTTGAAAAGTTGGTATGCAGTCTATAAACATGGTTTAAGGATCATACTTTAGTTTTGAGGACAATACTTTAAAAAACTATATGCCATTTGTAAAATTTCACTTGTGATATATCCCCATTGATCCCCTTGCTTTCTGGGTTGTAAGTAAGAGCCCCAACATTTGAGCTGAGGTTTAATAAGTAAACCTCAGCTCAACGGAATATTTGTACATAAAAAACATATGAAGGTTTGAATTTGAACTCAAGGGCTTGTGTACATAAACAGATGCAGCATGCTGCGAGTGGAATAAAGAATGGAACTGAGATTTGTTTGAGGTGCTTCTAAGATCTTTTTGATTTCCTTTTTGCAGGTGCTTCAAAACTGTTTCTGACTGTTTATTAGCACACATAAACCCAATCAAAAAAACAAACGACTTGGCTGAGCAACTAAATACATTCACTTTGGTAGTCGCTCTCTGGCTACATGTGGAAGAAATGCATGTAGCTCAAAGAAATAAAATAAAATGTACTTATATGAGAAAATTATGAAAATAAATACACTGTACAAAGCTCTCCAAGACATGCTGCAAGTATTACTATTAATTATGCAAACATAACTCTACCTTCTGATTAGATATTTAAGTGTAAGTTTCCTAATCCATTATCAGGAAAACTATGCTATACTAGTTCATGCAGAAGTTCCCAGGGGTTTCTTGGCTTACTGTGGCTGACTGACCTCCCATAAGATGGTGCCACCATAGTTCTGGGGTCAACACAACTTAGCAGTGTCAGATGTCTGAAACCAAGGACCATTTTATCTGTCAGTAAACATGGCATTCTGACAACTAATGTATAAGGGATAATCTTCTCACTGGTAGCCAATTTAACTAATATTTTTCCTAATAGTGGATCATATTTTAAGGATTCTGGGATAAGAAGGTCGATAAAAGCTGGTTTAGAGAATAAGTCTTTCCATTCTGAGTACATGCCTGCTAAATCACCCACCTTTTCCTTCTCTCTGAAACTGCTTCTTGTAATGGGTGCAGGAGTAACCAATATTATCCACAAACTGTACAAATATTGTTTAGTCTAAATTAAAGCCTTCTTTTATTTCACATTATAAAACATCTACATGAATGTTCAAATGTTATATATTGCCACAAGATAAATGGCACCTAAAATAAAGTGCAGCAGAACCAGGGAAATGATCTTGTCTGATGGCTGGTATTTATGCACAATAGTATTTACCCATAACTGACATATCAGGCCTGATTTATTAACCTCCCTGGCTGTCTAATTATGTCAGTATTTTTTTTCAAAATCGGTACATTGTTTTGCATGGAAACTTGTTGTTTAATATTTGGGGCCTGTAGTTCTTAGGAATAACTCCCGGGTATGATAAAGTTGGAAACACAAATAATAAATTATAATAAAATAAATAATTATAAAATGTAAAATGTAAATGTAAATGTAAAAAAAATGTTTTAATTTGTTTAAAGGGTACAATAACATAATATTGTCTGCTACTTGGTCTAATCCATGTGTCCTGTACTAAATCAAGTGCGCTGAATCCAAATCTGAAGTCTGATTCTGCCTAGGATGTCAAGATCTTAAGGTAATTACGCGTATAAATGTGATTAGCTACATTCTCTCATTCTGCTGTTACTATGTAATCTCTATACATAACTAACTTTTCCCTCATAGTTCCATGACATTGCAAAAACGTAGTTTTATGTTGCAACAACATCCTCGTTCAACACATATGTACACTTCAGAAGTGTTTCAGGCACTTGCTTTTGTGGCTCTTCACTGTCTCCCGTTGCAGAAACCAGTGGTAGTCGTCCATCCTGTTGGGGTTGCACCGGCCTTGATATCTTGTTTTTATAACCGAAATGTCCTGGTGGATTCTCTTCCTTGTTCATCACTCACATCACTCACATTTTGTGGGAAGAAGTCCAGATGGGAATGTAAGAAATTCATTTTAAGTGACATTTGGCACCCAAGTTGATGGTATGCTGTTAGCATGTTGTTCACGAGTTCAGCATGGTTTTCAGCTCGCTGGCTGCCCAGAAAGTTTTGTGCAACTAGCACAAATGAATCACAAGCAGCAAGTTCAAGTGGGTTGAGTTTGTCTCTGAATGTGGCATCACGCATCAAATTGTGGATTTGGGGACCAACAAAAATGCCTGTTTTCAGTTCAGCTTCTGCTATAACTTTTCCAAACTTGTCCTTCAGATACTGAAAACCCATACCATCTCGATCATTGCAATGACAAAGTTTTTCATTATTCCAAGTTTAATATAAAGTGGCTGAAGGTAAACCTATTTATGCGTTACGCTGTTCTAGCCAACAGTGTGTTCAGGTCTGGATGGCCTTTCTTGCACTTTGTAATGGTTGCTGTCATCATGACTGTTCACAGGCACAGAAAGCACATATATTTGGAATATCCCAGTTGCATGCCAAGAAAGAGCACCACCACCTTCAGGTCACCACAAACATTCCAGTCCTGTTCTGAAAAGGTAATCAATTTAAAAACGACTTCCATGGATTCGCATATCTCTTTCATTCCCTTGGCATGAGCAAGAGGAACAGAAACTTTTTTCATTACCTTTAAGCAGCAATACAGCTTTCAAACTTGCTTTGCTCGAGTCTATGAACAATCTCCACTGCTCCTGTATGTATTCGCAACCTAACTCCATCATCAGACCACAAACATCGGCAGAGAAGCAAATGTCGTTTTGCAGCTTGTAATAACTTGCAAACTTTGTGTGACGATCACCAAAGTTTGAAGTTGTAGAAAATTCCACTCTAATTCCACTAATCTGGAGGCTAACAGTTCAGACTTTTCTTTTGACAAAGACAGGTCCCTTACTAGATCATCCAAAACATCATCCTCCTGTTCCTCATCCGACATGTCACCGTCAGTAACAACATTTACTACTAATAATAATATAATGCATTATTTAATACAATAATTATGTATTTATTGAACCTTACCATAGAATATCTGCTTTTGCATGTTAAAATATATATTGTTTTACTCCCAAGTCTGTCTGTAGAACAGGTTAAAGTGAATCAATTTCTGCCAGCAATCTAGCTATCATTCATCTTTTGCCTTGGATATTTATAAGCTGACTGAGAAGTGACTAATGCTTGAAGGACAAGTGAGAAGGATGTGAAAATTGGAAATTGACTGAAGAATGACTAAGATTTGGGGGAGAAATGAGCAGAATAAGTAGAAGTGTAGAAGGTTAACTAACCAATAATGGAGCTTCCCAGGATCTGTGATTAGTATTAGTTGAAGTTTGATGGAGAAGTTTTAAGTTCGACTAAATAAATGTGTTTCAGACCCACAAGAAGAATTAGGAGAAGTGCTGCTGAGTTACTAAAAAGAAATACAAGAACATGTGAGGATAAATATTGACTAGAACTGAAGTCAGGCATGTAGCTGTACTTTGAGGAAAAATGGAGGTCAACTGACAAGTTACTGCAAATTAAAGGAACCTACAGAAGGCATGTGAAAGATCACTGATTATGATAAATGATTGTTCAAAAGCAGACAATAGGATATGTGGGAAAATATTTGATGATGAAGGAAAATGAAGGAACTTAGAGAAGAAATAGAAGGACTACCCTTAATAACTAGGTTTTAAAGGAGAGGCTTACTACTATTTAAATTATTAATAACAAATGTCTGGATAAAAAGTCCATCACACACAACTTACTATCTATGGATTTGCACATTTCATGTCAGTTATTTTGTTCTAATACCGACTTTCCGGAAGCAGGTATCCAAACAGACTGCTCTGCTTGAAAAATTTGACAGCAGGAGGTACCTCTAGCCTGCATTTTACTCACAATTAACCTAGCCTAGCATCTGCAGCAACTAGATCAAATCTGGCTAAAGTTGTGTTTAATATTTTACTTCTACTGCATAACTCTTGTGAAGGATGTGAACTATGATACACATATGACACTTAGGGAAATATTAGAATAACTAATGAATGTTGGAATGTACATTTTAAAGGATACAAGTTATACACATGGAAAACGGATCTTGATTTTGTTCAAGGCTTCATATATATTTTATATATATATATATATATTATATATATATTTTTTCATATATATTTTTCTACAAGGAAATCACATATTTATATCACATAATTAAATGGCAAGCCTACAGAATAATTCCAATGTGGAAAAAAATAACCTGCCTTTCAAAGTTAAGCTATTTAGGACCTGTTCTTCTGCAAGTTTTCCTTTCACTCACATGTCTCCGTTTCCTAAAATCAATATAAAATAATGCATATATGTTATAAATATATATGGTATATATAAGTAAAAAACATATATTTAAACTGGTATAAATAAGTGCATATATGTTATTTGTACTGTTGTTCTTTAGACTTCAGTGCATTTCTCATTATTTTTCCCAGCAGCTATTCTGGCCTTTCCATTTCATTTTTGTATACAGTATATTCAGGTTTGATTAGTTCTTCTCAGAGCTTTGCTCCTGTGGTTTATACTTTCATTCAGATGCTCTGCTTCAAGATATACTTGGCACTTGCTTTATCAGTGTTTCCTAGACTAGAAGATAATCCACATTTAGATATCGATTTATATTTCTCCTATTGTTCTCTTATTTACTTCCCCTTGATATAGTCATACTTTGTTCGGTCATGCCTGCCTCACTCTAGACACGGAGAGACACCTAAAATCAAGCAACAAAAAAACAACTTAAGACCAAACCAGCCCACTACCCAAGTGCACCCACAAATCCTCCCCATAGTCCCTCTCCAGACTAACTCAGCTCCCCCCCCCCTTCCAAACCCATCAAACCGACAAACTTGGGCGAACATACAAACAAAACCTTTCAGACTCCCAGCGTCCAATGCTTTAATGATATTATCCCCCAATCCCCAACATGCCGCCTTTGTAGCCGCCCCAATTCTAAAGGATTGAGACAAAAAATTACTTGCCTTCACCCCTTCTGTCATCAAGCATTTACGAAAAAAGGCCAAAAACATATAACGAAACAAAGCTGAACCATCCTCATGTATCAAAAAAGAGCCTTCCCCCCTGGTTTAACTGCCAAGAAGTTCCCCACAGCTGCCACAGGACAAACCAGACCACCCCCCACCCCTTTTAATATAATTACCACCCCTTTTCTCAACTGAGCCGTCTTAGACCTTGCTAACCGAACCAACACCTGACCCCGAGAACAATCCACATCCCCCATCTGAATCCCACCAGGCCTCTGGGCAACAGGGCTCACCAACCCTATTCTACAGGCTCCAAAAAAGGCTAAAACAAACGCCACCCTAAACAATAACATCTCAAACCTTGACCTGCAAACACCCCCTAACCTACCAACCACCGCAACCAACAGTTGAAAGGACACAGGCCGCTTCCCATCCACTACTTTTTTGCCCTTCTTAAAACCCTTCACTGCCTACTTAAATAAAAAGTCTTTGCTAAAATCCAATAATTTGAATAAAAACACCAGGCTTATTCAAGACTGCCACCGAGACCCCACTCTCACATCTACACAAGAAATACACCAAAATGCCCATAAAATCCTCCTCCTTCTTACCCCCCCCCCCCACATTCCTCACAAAACTGCCACCATTCCTTCCACACTCACGGAACGCTGTATCATACCTGCTACGACTTCATGGGAATCCTCCAAAGCTCCAGAGGGCACAGGACACCACAACTCTCCACTCCTGGAACCAGCTGCCTGAACCGATCCCACCTACACAGAGACAAAGAATCGTCAAATGTGTAAATTCCGGGGATATAAACAGCACAAACAGCATAACTGGTGGGGAAGCAGCGGAGAAAGAGTTCACCACCTGTACCACCCTAGATTGTCGCAGCAAAGGCGAATCCTTTTGTTTGTCACCTCCTCACCCCACAGCTCCACCAACCATGATGGGGAAAAACTTCAAAGCTGCTAAATTCACCACTAAACCCGCCTCCTTCCTGCGGCAATGCCTCCACACTCCACGTTCCTTGCCAGTAAGCACCATACCCAGACGAGCCCATAGCGTTGGTGAACAATTCCAGATCTGCGTTTGATACCGGTCCTTCCATCTAAACCAACCTACCATTGTAATCATCCAGAAATCACTTCCACACCCCCAAGTCTGCCCGCAGATTTTTATTCAAATGAATAAAATGCCCTGGGCTACTTACCTCGACTGTAGCTGCTGCCATCCTTCGTGCAAAAATACACCCTTTTTGGCATAATTCTACACGCAAAGTTCAACTTACCCAGTAGTGACTGCAATTCCTGCAGGGTCAACTTCAGCCGTTCACAGGCCCGGAGCACCTTCCTCTTCAACACCTCTAACTCTAACCGCTGGTAACCTGCATTCCATGGCTACCGTGTCAATGGTAATCCCCCCAAAAAACAACTCCATGGCGGGTCCTTCTGATTTTTTCCTTTGCCAACCTTTGTACCCCAAATTTTTCCGCCAAGATTTTGAACGTTGCCACTAGCATCCTGCACACCAACTTCCCTGGTGGCCCAATGAACAGGAAGACATCCAAATAATGAATGATGGAGGCCACCTTTGACACTTCCCTCACTGTCCATTCCAGAAACAAACTGAACCTTTCAAATAAGGCACAGGAAAAGCAACACCCCATGTACCCTAAACAATCTAAAGGCTGCCTCGATGTCTGCCTTTGCCAACAGGGCCCCCCTACCATACCTCCTCACCCATTTTAAAGCACTGTCAAAGGACGTGTACGAGACAGAACAAAGCTGTGGATCTATAGCCCTATTCACCAACCAGGAACAATAAATGATCCGAAATTTATTCCTTCTTAGGCACCACTGCTAAAGGTGACAACACCAAACCCACAAAACCGGCGACCCTCCGAATGCTCCCCCCCCCACATTCTACCCAACCCCACTTTCTTGTCCAATTTTTCCTTTACCACACCTGGGTGCATTCTAGCCAGCCTCAGATTCCTTGACAAAGGTGGATCCTTCAAGAAACAAGGAATCTGAAAGCCCACCACCGCCAACCAAATCGGGATACCTACTTGAAAACGACCGCATAGGCCTGATTCTCATCGGCGCCATCCCTTTTTCCAGCAAAATCCTGTCCTTTTTCCCCGCCATATCGAAAACAGCAGACTGCTTCATGCAGCCCCCGACACTTAGCGCACTCATGCTTGAAACAGAAGGAACTGCCAAATTTGCACCCCCCTTCGTTAAATAGCCAACACACGCCTTTTTTTGCAAAAGGCCAAGGGCCTGAAAGGTGACAGACCTCTGCCCCCCCCCCAAGAAAGGGCTGCCTGCTCAAACCCTGCCCAGGTTTTATCAGTTTCATCCAAAGCCCAATGTCTTTATGATCCCACCATATGGCAGGCCGAAAGGCCTTATGCTGTCTAAACTGCTTGTTGTACCTTAGCCAAGCCACACCCCCATAAACCCAATGTGTTTCACTAATAGTATCCAGGTAGCAGAACAGGGCAGAACAATGCCCTGGTTTCCTCTCCCCCAAAACACTGGCAAATATCGTAAATGCCTGCAACCAATTTTCAAACGTACGTGGTATCGGCCTATGCCGCCACGTCTCCTCCTATTTCAGCCTATTTAAATTAGACCTCTCCAGCGGCAGAAGCGAGAAATTATCTACAAACTCACCTTTCCATATTTGTTCCTGCATCTCTTGCCACAAATGTGCACCCAACTGACCTTCAAAGCACACATAAACTTCTCCTTTTGCTGCATCCCCCAAACCCCCTTGCAGCTGGGTCACAGGAGGCCCCTGACCCCTGTCCCCACCCCCGCCCTGTTCTCTGGTTCCCCTGGCTCTTGCTCAGGCCCCCATTTTTCCCCCATCCCCACTACTGCTCCCCCCTGGCGCAAACTCCGTGGACCCTAGACTACCCGAGACCTAACCCCCCTTCGCCAACCCTTACAGTGACCCTATCCTTGTTATCCCCCACCCCCAACACCTCCGTCCCACTCCCTTGCTGCGCCACAACCCGCAGCAGCACTGCCCGCAATGCCACCAAGATTTCCTGAGTCCTGCATCTCCCAACCCCTTGTCCCCCCCAACCCTAGCCCCCCATGCCTCATCCCCGACTCCCTCCACCAAATAAAACCCTTCCCCTCCCTGGCTGCTGGAACATATAAGGCCCTGGCCGCCTCACTTCCCCCCATGCTGCCTCCAAACCCCAGGGTCTCATCATCCTCGAGCTCCCTGTCAGACAGGTCCTCTTCAGGCGCCAGCCTAGGCCTATCTGTAACCTCAAAGGCCGGGGAGCCACTGGCTGCTCCACGCATCCTCGCAGGGTCCTTCTGCACCCAGACGCCTGCCTGCATGGCCGATGCCATAAGGATCTCCTCAGCCAGATCCAGCCTGAAAGCCTCCTTGCCCCCACCACCCCGGGACATGCAGCTCGCTGTGTCTACCTCCAGCCGGTCGACTTCAGCAGGAATACATTCAAACTCCTCCCGCACTTCAGCCTGCCTCCTAACATAGGCACTGGCCTCTGACGTCCCTCATCCTGCCTCCTCATCTTGACACGCAGTCCTAGGGCCCTCCGGCTCTGCCTTCCCGCATCGTCTGATTGGTCCCTTCTTTCTGATGGCCGTGGCGTCCATCTTGGAAAAGGGCAAAGGTGTTACCGCCCAGGTAACTAGAACCTAGAAGATTCTCTCTCACTCCTGGGACCTGGTGCCTGCGATGCCAGCCTTTGAGAGACCTGAGGCTTCCCCTTGCCCCGGCCAGAGCTTCGCAGCTCTTCTTCCTGCCTCTGGATCCCAGGTAAGAATAAATAGGGGCCCCCACGGGAGCAGGCCCCCTACCCATTCCTGTGCACGGCATCTGTCTTGCCTGTTACCCCAACAGGCACACTTTTCTCAGACCACACAGGGCGAAAAAGGGGGTCATTTCCCCCTTCCACCCTGAGACTTCGTTGTGGTGGATTCCTCCCAGCCACAGCTACTGGCTATTGCTGTGCTGCAGGCCCTGGAGGGTTCCTGATGGAGCTCCTGACTCAG
Source organism: Pyxicephalus adspersus (assembly GCF_032062135.1). Classification (NCBI taxonomy): domain Eukaryota; kingdom Metazoa; phylum Chordata; class Amphibia; order Anura; family Pyxicephalidae; genus Pyxicephalus; species Pyxicephalus adspersus. The sequence continues at coordinate 39,125,830 of NC_092871.1, forward strand.
CACTGAGCCCTGGGGGGTTCCGGGCTCAGGCGCACCGGAGCCCTAGACCTCAGAGACCGCCTTGCTTCCTGTTCCCATGTGTCAGGGATTAGAGAAACCCCCTGCAGAGCAGCATCCACCTGCTCTGTAACCATCCTGGTCCTCTATCGGCTGCAGCAGCCCTAAGCTGGGCCAGTAACCGGTCCACATCGGCCATGTGTTCCCTAAAACGCTGGAAATGCGTACAAACTTTTCTCTCTCTCTGTCCAGCTGCCAAATGCTTCACTCTTCCGTCTTCTCCCCCTTTTCACTCTTCTTACCCTTCCCACCATAGAGGTTTCCTGAGCCATGAACAATCTCACAGGTCAATTACCATTGATATAAATGATCTTTTAGCTACCTGTAAAAGTGACATTTCTCCCACTAGTCAGCAATGTAGGAGTTAGTTTTCCAACTGACCACCAAGCTAATATACTGTGAGATGTGAAGATAGTAATTATAGTAAAAGACCTAGTACTTTTTTTTTCATAAACAAATACTGGAGTAATTAAGGATTCCTTATGTGGTTTAAAGAGGTTTGGTTGGTTGTTATGGTCAGATGCTTCACATTTGCTTCAGTTTTCTTTTCTATTCTTTGCAAATTAGCCTCTTGTATTAATATTAATCAGTTTGAGTATACACATAGGGCTTTATGTATAAAACAGGTAATCTGACATTCCCACAAACATTCTGTCATTGCAGTTTTCCGGGTTCATGTGTTTAAATGGCTGCAATTGATTCCCCACCAGGGAATGTTTGAGGGAATGTCAGATTCACGGTTTTATAAAAAGAGCCCATAAAATTTGTATATGCAAAGCATGTATATTATCATGAAACATTATTCTTTAGCAGTTTTGTAGGCCTGAGCCTGACAAGATGTACTGTGGTAGAATGAGCAACAATGCGTCGTATTGATCGAACGCATAACTGATTTTCTGATAGGTATAATTTATTGCATTTGTATGTCTCAACACAACGAACAGATACATTTCTTGATGATAAACCCCTGTATGTGATGAAAATATGTTCCCAGATCTATGATCCACAATAACCAGAAGCTTCATACAAATTGTCGCAGTATTAGGATTGCTTCTCACCTTTGTTATACAAAAGTAGTTGGAGATGTTTTTAATAGGCTGCCATGAATCCTAAAGCATCTGGATTTGACAAGAGCAAGTGTGATTTTTTGCTTGAGATCGTTTAGTATCCATTCTTTTTTCCATCAAGGTCAGAAGATATTACATTTTACTTTATGCATTTTTAAAAGAATGTAATTGCGTTTGTTCACTCCAAAATCCTTGGGTTGAAGATGAATGTATGCGTAAGAACTCCAAAAGCTTTTGGATGGATAGGAGGTTTTTTTTTTAGCTGACGAAAGATGGAGAGTCAATCAAAGCTATGTTGCAAAGCCTTTGAAGAAGAAAATTGAATTGAAGATAACAAAAAAACTCAGTTCAGTAAGATTATTTGATTAATTTTTAATACTTCACAGGAGCAATGTATGCAGCAGATGATGGTTTTGATAAATCCGCATCTTTGAATTCCTTCCTTGACTTTAATCTCAGAGGTTAATTTATGATTTGTCTGTTCATCTAAAAGAACCTGGGGGATTACACAGACCGTCAGGTCACCTTCGCTGATGTATCTATATGATTTTCTGAAAGCTGGAATGAAGTCAATGTAAAACAAAAATAAAATTACTTACACTACAATTGGGTTATCACTCTGCTGCAAACTTAGTTGCGCAAAGTAGATGTACATTCAGGCTTGCTTCAAGTACAACAAATCATTTCTCCTTGAGTTTACTTCAAAAATAAAATGTTTATGATTTCTTAACTAAAGTTTCCTAAGGATGTGTTCTTACTCCAATGCGCAAATTTAATGTGTGGTAAAGTATATGTGTTTCCATGCACCCACTTTCCCATTACCCACTTTTTTTTTGCTGGACTGTGATTTCAAATGTGTTGTACTGCATTTTTGGCACTTATATCAGTCACATTTCCTTTGAGGTCACATACAATTATCTTAGGAAAACCTGTGCTGCACAAGGGCCCCATTTCTTTCTCAGCTACAAAGGGTCCCAAGTCAGTTCTGCACAGGGGCCCAATGTTGGTTATGTCCACCACTGGCTGGACAATATTTTTCCTGCTGGCTCTGAATTATGCAAATTAGGATGGTAATGTTCATCCAGCCTGAGCTGGCCCCAGTCCTGATATGCTCTCTCCACCTTTCAGAAAATAGAATGCAGATTGGGGGTACCGCAAGAGACAAAGCACTAAGTACAGATTTATTAAATACTCAAAAAGGATTTTTTCTGCATACCAAACTAAAATCATAAATATTTTTTTTTATATAGATATATCAGATTACGAAGGTAAACTGGATGCTTCCATTTAGAAGACATTACATTGTATCTGAAAAAAACAATTATAATAAACATAAAATATATTACACAAATTATGAACGTTCTTTACATTTTAATATAAGGATCATTACAAAGTATACAGTTTATACATTGGGATGTTTATCTTAAAGAATAACACATATATAATACATATTGGTAGAACATGGTATTGTAATGTAATGTAAAATAGTATTCTGTGGCTTCTAGTATAAACAAATCCAAGGAGCAGCCTTGTAAAATTGTTTTCTCTCTTTGATGCAAGTATGTAAAGCAAACTTTATCAGAGAGAGAATGGCATGGGTGTATTTGTAATAATGTCCACAGATTCTGCTTTTTATACAAACTTAAAATAGTTAGACGTGAACAGAAAACTGGGTTGTCTAGTCACACAACAAGCCACAGATAGCTAGTCAGATGGGATATATTAAAAATATCGAAGAGTACTGATAGGAAACATCAGGGGAATCGGTCAGCAAAGTAAGAAATGTTATATTAACATTAGAGATTCGGATGACTGGAGACTCTCCTCATTTGAAAGTCCTCTTTTTACATGGTATTCAGCTGAATATGAGCATAGTGGCTAGTTCTGTGCTTATAATGCAGGAACTGTTTCAAAGGAGGCATTTTCAAGAGGCTGCTACTGTCTCTTGGGAAAAGCTTACAGCGGCCTACTGATCAAAATGGACCTTTAATGCCTTTGCTTTTGTGGTGCTAATGAAAAGCCTTCAGTTTTGATATTTAGCAATCAGGTTACAACAGAAGTTGATTTATTTTTTAAGCCACAGACAGACTGATCTATCTAATTAATATTTTTTAAATTGAAACCAAGATAGTTAATAGTAAGGACAAATCAAATGTACCTAAAGAATTATGTTGCTCACTTGAACATTTGTGTTTCTATTGCTTTGTTGCAATTTGCACCATATGTTTGATACATATGGAATCACACTTACAAGTATCAGTTTCCTAAATTCTCTATGTTAATAGGCAACTCTCCTAATTTTTTTTTTTTTTGCAAGATTTGCATTATGATTATCATTTCCTAAAGACATGCTTGTTAATTTCAGACCAAAACCTGCTGATCAGGTACTGAATATTTTGGCAAAGCTTTCAGCATTCATAAGACTCCTGTCACACTTACCTCTTCCTTTCTAAAATGCAGGTGCCTTTCTCCTGCACATGCAGGAAAATCTGACCCTGGGCATGCCTGCTCTTATCAGTTTCACTCAACCGACCAGCCAATCAGTAAAAGGCCTCCTAATCATCCATGGCTATTTAACTAGCTCAGACACAACACTCAGCGTTCATGCATTGTGTCTCCACTACTGCCGAGCCCCCACTACTGCCGAGCATTTCCTTTCTTTGGTTAATTCAGTACTTTCCCTGTCCAGCTCCTGTGTTAACCCCTTGTGGCCCAGTCTGTTGTTTCCCAGCCAGTTGCCTTGTGCTGTTCCAGTGACCCTCTCTGTCTGTGAGTATCCCAGTGTCTCCTGTGCCTCCTGTTGTTTCCAGTGTCTCCTGTGTTGCCTGGGTCTGCAGTGGCCCCTGTGTCACCGGTTTATACATCCTGAATCTCTGGTGTTTGACCTCTTGCTTGTGACCTGATCGCTCTTGCTTGCTGCCCGCTTCAACCCCAGCCTTCCCTGATAATTCTTCTGCCTAGTGATTTGGTACATTTACCGTGCTCACCCTGGTGTCCCCAAGGACTGCAACATGGCAGTAATCTGCAGTGCAACATCCTCTCCACTAGAAGCTCCGGATAAGCTGGTTACTGCTTAGACTCTGTGCCTTGGCCCTTCTCAGGGTTCACATCACTTCTGTTCAAGCCATAGCACCCCTAGTTGCCCTATCTCCCCAAGCATGACAACCCTGGAATCTCAAGAAGAGGAAGCATTAAATATGCTAAAAAGTCTCTATCTATATAGGTTGTTCTCTTACCAATAGGGAGGCACAAATTGCTGGTGTTGGATCGGATCTGACTTTCTAGCTATAATGTCAGTATTTACATGCAGTTCAATGTACCTACATCTGGTGCTGTTGAGCTAAAATAAGAATGTGGAGGTACTTTTAGGTGCTTGCTGTACTTGTAGGTTTCCATGCCACATTGAAAACATTTTCCTAGTGACAATGTCCTTTGAACCCTGCGTTTTTGGATAAGATGTTTCAATATTAGTAATAGCTATACAAAGTACAACTTTAAAAAAAATAACTGTATACTTCAAATGCATCACAAAGGGACCACAAACTGTTCTTCAATGTATGTGGCATGGCTTTCTCGTCTCAGATTATTATGAGCATACAATCTAAGATTAAGATTTTACCTTTGCGCAGAAAAGCTGTGCTCAAATTGTAAAACAATATTACTGCTTTTATAGTATAACATATATAACACTTTGATATAACAGACTATAGGATTAACTAAAGATGAAATTCATGAGGATCCAAGGGAAAACAAATCCAGCAGACACCTGCCAAAGCATTTGGGCAAACCTTTGTATTGAAGTATGATTTTTTTTCTCTTATGACTACAATTGATACTGGTGAAGGCAGAGATAATATAGTTTCCTTGTTTGGTATGAGCCAGTCTTAATTGTTGAAGACCATTGTAATGGTGGCATACTAAACCATACAATAAAAAATAAAAATATTTAATATTCATTTTGAATTACAACAAATGAACACTATCCTTGGACTTGTTCTTAATAATACTAAATCATTAGTATTTAAGATGCTAAAACAATGTATATGTCAGGATTTCATTGCTATGAGAATACACTTCCAACAAAAATCGTAGTTTTTGCTCAAATACACCAATTTTCCCTGTTCCTTTCATGACATTAATCACTTTGGATGACTGGTGTTTCTCAGCGTGATTGATCTTTGGTATTTTTCTGCCTCACATGGGATGATGCAATCAGCCTGCTATTGTTGGAGCTGAACCTGAAAGTTTGGCTTGTGGTGAGCCTGACCTTTTGCTGCTAGCACAGAGTTATAACAGCATAATTATATGATCTCTGAGCCAGCGATCCCTGCCCTGTAGTCTTTAATGTTTTACATTTAGCTCCTGAAAGCTGAAGTAAGAAAAGTAAAGCATTTTCTACTATAGTATTTTATGGCACGACTAGCAAATGTGTAGCTATTTGTGAACATGGGAGATCAAGGAGTATAACTGAATCTCTGATGCATGTAACATGAAATCATTATGAAATCCATTTTTAAGAAAACGCCTCTCTTTAGAACAGGAAACAGTGGGTGCAGCATTATTGAAACAGCTTGTGTCTACAGCTGCAGAGAGCCATGAAATGGCCTGGCAGACACACTGGTACCTGTGATCCCACCAAGACTAGAATTAATAATCTACAAACCTTTTTTATTCTGTAGCCCAGAAACAATGAATAGGAAAAGAGATAAAGCTAACAATAGCCATGACATTTTTCTAAGAAAAAAAAAAAAAAAAAATATATATATATATATATATATATATTTGTTATTCATGAAGGTGTCGCATTTGGGAGATTTCCTCTATGTTTTGTTAGGTAAAATAGTCAGCAAAACACAGAGAAGTTCTCCGTCTCTATTAACGTCATTCTCTTTATGGCAATGGCCATTTTGTCACGGATTCATTTATATATGTTACAGCAGTACTAGCTATATGGCTGGAGACATTTTAAATAAAATAATAGTATTTAAAAAATAGTATGTAAATAATAGTAATTCAATAAAAAAATAATAGTATCTGTGTATCCAGGAGTAAAAGAACAAGATTATGTATGAATGGTAGACCCAAGTTCCCCAAACAAAACTACATTATAATAATTATATAGACTACACATTCACTGTAGAATGATGTTTGGTTGCAATGACAGATGTAGGTTAATATAACAATTCCTTTTCCTTTATGTCTGGCACCTAAACCACACACACATCTGACTTCTGTATTTGATTTAGACAAAAAATTGTGCAATGCAAAGTTGACAAAATGAGAATAGGTGAAACAAGCCCTGAAACCAGAAACTTATACAAACCCTCCCTGAAAAAATTCTATTTCAAAATATTTTCCTAAACCAACATCCCTGCTGCATCAGTGAAAAGTTAGTTCACAGGTAATTACAAGGATGCCCTAGCCACATGGACCTGACGTAATAGTCAGCCAAGTAGGATAACCAAACTATAGGGTTGTTCTTAGCCAATTTCAGTACCCTCAGAATAGGATGTAGTTCTTTATCCCCAATAGTTAAAAGAGCCTGCAGAATATATGACCCATGGGCCCCATTATGCATGCAAAATTTAGGTTACCCATGATAGACTGTAAATTTTGCTTTTGATAAAGGGTACTAAGCAACTTACACAAGTCTAGAACCTTATCATGCAGGAGCCTACACTCCATACCTAAAAAATCAATTTTGACTGGCCCTTCAGCACTGGAAGACCCAAACCCACCCCATGGAATCTGCCTGTGCACCATATTACTTTTTTTCTCTGTTCTACAACTGTCTCTGCATCATGGTCTTTAACTTGTTTAAAGCAAGGTGAAATAAACTGGTCTCATATTTACTCATATGATCATTCTGCTACATATACAGCAATATTGCTACAAAAATTATTAAACAAACCAATGATGATGAAACACATTATTATGTAATTAATGGATGATTAAAGAGTCCAAATCTGATACACTGCTTTACACTATAAAAATAATCTCTTTGGGACGATGGTAACATACTGTATGGAAACAATGAAAGAGTTAAAATATTAACTAACTCCCCCCCCCCCCCCCCCCCCACACACACACACAGTTTTATTACAGTATTTTATAAGGCTGGAAGGGGGCTATTACTATACTTGTAAAATAATACTAAATATGTGAACTTGTTTGTAGTGCATGGTTAAAACAAGGAAAACAAATTTCCCCTTGTAGTACATCACCTCCTAATGTGCAGGTTTGTGCTTTTGTGCTTTTGTCAGCCATCTGACATTTTGTTGATGTACAGACATATGCTTGTGTTTGTTTTATTTTGCTTTTTTTTATTTTAATACTACTGGACAGCAGAGGAATAAATGGCATCTATTAATTATCTTACAGACTGGACTAGACTATTAGACTGTGGGACCTGTACACCAAAAAGTAAGCTCCACTTTCCAATAAATATTTTTATCTTTGTTTCTAACTTGCTTGTTTCTAAATAACAGTCTAGTACATACATAATTTTCTTTAATCTTCTCTCCACTAAACTGACATAGTGTATGTCTTGATCATCTCATTTACAGTATGCCTGCCAATTCATTGCCTGACCCAATGTTGCGTAGAGTGTGGAGGATGATTTACTTAAGGCTTAAGTTTTACTCGCCCTATTGTCCAAGATACTGCCGGCAAAATTAAGAGAAAGCAAAAAAAACTGTCAACTTGAATAAATGGCTAACCAGACAAGTTGTGGAACTGTTGTAAAACTTACCTGAGCAAATCATTCCAATGTGTATAATGAAAGAAAATTGTTCATAAAGTATATTGCTTGCATTATGTTTCTAAATACTAATAACAAACATCAAACTTATTAACCATTTGCCGTTACTCTGTATGAGTTTGCAATGACTATTGGTAACAAACAATTGACAGTATACAAAAAAACTCCTATACCTTTTCACCCCTAAAAGAGATATTAGTGTTTGTATGCTTACAAGTAACTTCCCTTCTTTTCAATTGTCAGGCCAACAAGCAGTGCTATGTTTCCTGCGGCATGCTTTGTTTTAAGTTTGCAACACAAAATTTGTATGTTTTAGAATTAGACTGAGGTAAATGTATGAATTACACGAGTGTACAGGAGAAAAGGGTTAAAGTACTTACCATTCTGTTTTATTAAAGTTTGGAAATATAGATGAGATCAGGGATGACTTCCATGAATAAAACTACTTCAGTTTGACTTCAGTATAATTAGCTGGTTTCATTTTCCTTAAACTGTTACATACGTTAGAGTAATGTAAGTGATATCATCATTTGTTTACATTGCTTGTGGGAAGGTAGGTAGGATGCTGTAGGTGTCTGGTAATGGCCACAAATTTTGCTGAGCCTCTTCAATAAAGAACCAAAATCCAATAAATGAGAAGGACACATCATGGACAAAATGAATGGAGAGGAAATGATATTGGTTGTCCTCGGAAAAAAACAAAGCTAAAAGCATTGTGTATCCTATCCTTAATAACAAACATGTTTTATTTGTCTGTAGACATACAATGACTTTTCTTTATTGTGTTTTAAGAATGTGACTAATCAGTAAATATAACGCATACCAATTTATAAAATCAGTACATAGGTTATGTATTCTCATCTCCACCTAGCATTAAAGCTCATCTAAACAAACTAAACAACAAACATTTAGGTCATTAAGGCTTACCATCCCCTATGTGATGTTGTTGTAACAGTTTTCTGTTTCAAGTCAAAGCGGAACTAAATTTAAAAAATAAAAAATTTTGACCAGGTAGGTCCCCTATTTTCGAAGACAGATTAAAAAACTTTACCTGCCTGATCACAATTTTTTTTTACAAACACTCACCTGTCGTGGGCACCACCATCTTTTTTCTGCTTTTCATCCTGGTTCAGGTCTTTGGCCATCCTAATTAGCCAGGCAGGAATGACTAACTCTTGCACATGTATGCAAAAGTTAATTCAGTCTTGGTACATTCCAGCAATGTACACTGCGCTGAGCATGCAGATTTTTACTTTCTTTTTTTGGAGAACATTGTGAGTAATCGAACTCAGATGCCGTCATATCTGCTGTAATTTGATGGGGGTGCCAGGGGTATATTAAGTAGTAGCAGTAAGTCTGAGCCAATAAGGACAAAAGCCCACATCACTGCATCTTACCTTTTACATGCTGTGTGCATAAATAAAATATAACCTCCATTTCTACCTCAATAGGTAAAACATAAAGCTTTACATCCATAATTATATTAAAAAAAAATCTTGCATCCGTGGATGCAATATTAGTCTGTCATTACTAATAGCAGTTCCTATTACTAACTTACTTATCCCAGTTCTCATGCATAGAAATGCATTTCACAGGTTCTGAACGCTTCAGAAATGAAGGTGAAAACTGGTACTATAGCCAAAAGTCTACCTCTAGACTTTTTTTATACAAAATGTGGTTAAAGATGGCAGAATAAAGTAGGGATCAATTGAGAAAAATAGAATTGTGATATAGTATATATTTTCTACAGTATTACCAATTTACAATAGTTCATTTGTATAATTATAATTTTAGGAATCATAATTATTTATTCATAGTAGACTTTTGAAAAAAAGCTTTACTTATTCAACCAAAAGTCTCCATAAAGTTTTGAGTTATTGGGCCTGATTTATTAAAGCTCCCGAAGGCTGGAGAAGATACTCTTCATCAGTAGAATTTTGTGATCCAGCAAACCTGGAATCCAGCTTCACTGATTAAAGTGTATCCTCTGCAGCCTTGGAGAGCTTTAATAAATCAGGCCCAGTAAATCCTTTAACCTCACAATAACATATCTCATATGCAAAAAAATTGCTCTTGGATTGTATTATTTAAAGGCCAGCAGAGAAATACCAATATATAAGCATTTGATCCTTTTTAACTCCAATATTTATGTGGTTTTTTAATGATTTCTGCTTGAGGGTCACTCAGATACCTCTGTGGAAACTAAACAATAAAAGTATACAAAATGTAAAATTATTAATTTAGAGGGCGTATTTTCTGTAATGCAAAAGTATAATTTTGTATGAAGTTCTGCTAGGGATTTTTGACATATTTATTAACCTGTGTTCTGGTATACCTTATAGGTGACATGAATTCTGTTTACTGCATTGGTTTATTAACTTTAAATAGAAAAAATGAACATATATGATGTACACAAGCTAAGAGTTTCAAATGCCTTTTATCAAAAGTTCATGTATTTCCTGGCTATCCAAATCAAGTCATCAAGGGTCATATACAGACCAGAATTGTCATATAACCATAAACCACACTATACTAAATATACTGCTTTCTGTTGGAAATATGCAGATACAAGAGCATTATTGTTAATGGTAACTTTTAAATAGAGACCCTGTTTAAAAATAGGTGTTTGCAAAGATTTTTGTCATTGGGGAATCTAGCTGGCAGAGTAGTATTAACGATTATAGATTTTTATTCTGAAAAAATGATCTGGAATTATAATTTGACTATGACTATGGGCAGTTTTATTACTATCACTTAACAATGTACATCTGTTGCGGAGTGTATACATGCAGATGATATCTCGATGAATGCTGTGTCACAAGCATAAAGCATTACTTTAGAAACAAAAGAAGGATTTAGTTTTTAAATGATGCTTTAAAAATGTGAGTTGCATATGTTACTGAGACTATTTAAATAATAATTATTCATAATTCAGCAGTATTTGCACTGCCAATAAAAAAACGTAAGCTTGTACAAGTGAATCACCCCTTAAAGAAAAGTTTATTTGGGAAGCCTTATAGCAAAACATTATGATAGCTAAAAGAAAACAGTTTTGATTATCAATTCTATAGAATGTGCATGGTGCTGGAACAAAACAAGACATTCTTAATTGTTTGAATCTCTACAACTAAATACAGAAAAAGGAAAATACATTGAGCACTCTATCTATTTATCTATCTATCTATCTATCTATCTATCTATCTATCTATCCTGTGTAAATATATATATAAAAATATAATATATATCTTTCCACTCTTCTCTTTTGTTTTTTTGTTAGATACTTTTTTCACATAGAGCATAGGCGGTAGCGCCCCCCGGTGGGCACTGAAAACCTGTAATGGGGCATTTGTCGTCTAAAGCAAATTAAGGGCATTGAAAACCAGCTGCTGCCCCCTGGGCCAAACCCATGGGGATTCGTCCCCCCATGTGCTTCCCAGCTCTTCCTCCTCTGTTTGATCCACAGCCCTGGCATTTGCATATGGGCGGCTCAATAGTGTTCTGTCATTGGTGGGGGTGGGATGGACTGAGATAATCCTACCCTCGGAATGCATGCTGCTCCCCATCCACCTTGCACTGTGAAATATTCTTACTCCTCGTAAAGCATATGGCTGCATTCAGGCTGTGAGGTGGCACTGTCGTTACCCCTTCCTCATGCCATAGAACCCTGGCTCGGGGGAAACCCTCAGTACTGCTCACTGCCACATGGAGCCAAATCTGCAGTTGCTGCTATGCGAGGGACTGAGCAGCTGGCCGGGTGCCTGTTACACATAGTTGGCCACTTGCCACCAAGCTCATCTCACAAAAAATTTTATATAATCATTTTTTTTAATACATATATTTTTTATTATATTTTAAGTAATACACCAATATTGTTAATATCTTCTAATAAAATAATTTTAAAAAAACTGTCCTTGTTTTTCAATATATAGTTTAGTTCACCGAAAGGAGACACTATCGAATCACTGTTTGAAAAAGTGGGCTCTGACCCAAAAAAGGTTGGGAACCTATGATGTACAGAAAAAAAATGGTTGGGGAGATGGTGCTTCTAAGAAGCCTGTTTTTATTTACACAAGTGAATGAAGGTCTTTACAATGGTTCTCTAAAAGCACATATAGTGCAGAAAATGCAAAACATTTACAAAAATTTAAACATTATTGTCTTTGTGTCAGGAGACACATGTATTATCTTTATATAGGCATGCATCAAAATATATGGACAAGAAAAAATGAGAACCCTTTTCCCCAAACATACAGCAGCTCATAGCATTCAGAAAGGCTCCCGTTGGAAGAATTGATCAACTGTACTTGGAGGTTAACAATCAGGAATACAAGTTAAGAATGTTTCATAGACCATTTTATTTTGAACATATTAAGGTACTGCACACTACAAGCTCCTATTTCTGGAGGCCATCGTTGCTGGAGCTTTAAAATAAATTATTATCAGAAATTTAGCAGACTAACAAAGTATACAAGCTACATGTGATGGGACCTGTTTAAATACCGGATACAACAAGTGACAGCAGGGTGCTAACAACATGAAAACAAGCTAAAAAAGACATGCTAGTAAGCTCACTAGTAGTGTTGGTCAAATAGCTCACTATTCGATTGGACTGCTATTGGGTCCAATGATGCATAATTATTCGGGTGATCGAAAGTCGAATTCGAACTCCGTTCCCAAGTCAATGGGGGAAAAATTTGGGTTGTTTTTCTGGACAGTGTAAAACATCTACAGCCTGCAAATACATTTAAAAAGACATGTCAAGACTCCCTCAGCTCTGCACAACACTGCACAAGTAAAAAAAAATAAAAAGTATTTTTTCTGTTGCTGGCAAGGCATTTTATGGGGCAGTCAAGGGAACATGCCGGTTTTTTTACGGTCTCCGAGTAGAGGCAGGGATGGGCACGAAGGAGTTCCTCTGGTCCAAAAATTAGGGAAAGAACACCCTGTTGAGCTTGAGTCTAGTCTGGCATCTAGAGCTGGGTACTAGGCAGTGGGCAGGCAGCAGCAGTAACAGCATGAGGAGGAGGCAGCAGGCCCTGAGACAGAGTGTGGACAGCATTGTTAACTGCCATCTAGAGCTGGGTACTGGGCAGGCGGTGGCAGCAGCCACAGCTTGAGGCCATCATCCTTAATTGACAGTGTAGAAGGTGGAGCTATTGGGATGAATGGGATTCCCACTGTCCCTACAGTGGTGGTGGGCCCTGAGATGTAGTGTGGATGGCTGTGTTACTCCTCCTGCTCTTACTGCTGCCGCCTGCCCACTGCCAAGTACCCAGCTCTAGATGCCAGACTAGACTCAAGCTCAACAGGGTCTTTTTTCCCCGTTGATTCTGCTAAGCCTGTTCCCTTTCATGTGGTTTCGCTACATAGTAGGAAGGGACAGATTGGAATCTCGTTCATTAATTCATGTCTCCAATAACTACAGCTTCGACACTGTCCTTTGACCAGGTGTTACCGCCAGGTTACTGGGTGGTGGCTTTTTAAATGTGTGCTCATGCAACTTGTTCCAAGTTTGTACCAGTGAGGCAAGTCATAGTCATCCATCGTTGGAAGCTGCCTGTCACCACAGCTATGCCTCAACAACCGCGGACCGCCACCACGAGCACCAGCTCCAGAGCACCTTTTGGCCCAGTTAGATGTTCGCCCGTGTGGGCATTTTTTAATGTCCATAGTGATGACAACACTATGGTCATCTGCAAACTATGTGCTCAACACTTGAAACGAGGCTAAAACCCAAACAAACTTGGAACAAGTTGCATGAGCACACATTTAAAAAGCCACTACCCAGTAACCTGGCGGGAAAACCTGGTCAAAACACAGAGCTCTGTGCAACCACCTCCGCCCAAGAAGCAAGCTCAAACTGCTCGATCTTCCTCCGCTGCCTTTCCTCCTTCTGCCACCAAAGTTACCCGTGCTGCTGCCAGCTATTTGAGTGGGGCATGTAGCCGAGCATTACCTTTTTCAGGCTCCACCAGCGGTGAGCAGGAGCTGCAAGGCAGAAAGGCTGCTGTTTGTTGCATTGCTAGCAGTCAAGACCAGGCATCATTGCCATCCCCCACAACTTCTACCCCATTGTCCAACCTTTCTGTGGTTAGCATTAGCGGCATCCAACCTTCCATCCCCCAGATGCTGAAGCGCAAGAGGAAGTATGGCCCAAATGACCCCAAAACAAAGCTAATCAATGCGGCAATTGCACAGCTGATTGCGTTAGAGCTGCTCCCTTACCGGCTGGTGGACTCCAATGTATTCTGTTATGCATTCCTCTGCGCGAACCCACAGTATGTAATGCTTACGCGACAGTATTTTGCAGAAAAATGTGTTCCTGCTTTGCAAGAACACATGCAGAGCAATGTGTCCATAGCCTTGCAGCACTCATTTTCTGGCAAGGTGCACCTGACCGACAGTTGGTCGAGCAAGCATGGAGTGGGAAGATACATTTCCTATACAGCTCACTGGGTAACTTTGATGGCAGTAGGGGAAGATGCAGCAGCACCAAGGCCTGAATACCTACCTCCGCCCAAAGCACATCACCATGCAATCTTCTCCTCAACCTCAACTTCTACCTCCTCCTTTGGCTCTTGTGCCTCACCTCTTACTCCAGGGACACTTTGCCATGGAGACCCAGCACCTCCCATTCGGCAGCATCTGTTCACCGCCAGCAACAATCTACAGTTTGCTATTTCAAGGCACAATTCAGACGTTGCCATGCAGTCCTGAGGTTGCGAAGCCTGGGTTCCCTCAGCCACACGGGCACAGCCATTCTAAGTGCCTTGCGGAAGCAGGAGGACATATGGCTAAATCCCAACAGACTTCAGCCAGGCAAGGTCGTGTGTGACAACGGGGCCAATCTGCTGGCAGCCCTGCATTGTGGGAAACACACACATACCCTGCCTGACTCACATCATGAACCTGATAGTAGAGCGCTTCCTTAGGAATTACCCAGGCCTCCAGCCGCTGTTGCTGAAGGCCAGAAAGTTGTCAGCATTTCCACCGGTTGTACACAGCCAGTGCCAGATTGGTGGATTTACAGCGCAATCTCAACCTCCCAGTGCACTGGTTAATTTATGATGTGGCCACACGTTGGAATTCCACCTTTTACATGCTGCAGCAGCTGGCTAAACAACAGAAAGCGGTGGTGGGTTACGTGGCAGAGTCTGTTCGTATCAGATGTATACCTATACTACCTTGCTTCAGCCCTGCTGGGTGGCTGCAAACTGAGGACTTGTGCACTGTATTGTTACCTTTTGAAGAGGTGACCAGGATGATCAGCAGAGATCAGGTCTGTGTCAGTGGCACCATCCCTATCATATGCCTGCTGTAACAGATGATGTTACATCCACATGACAGCCTTCATGCAGGAGTGCATAGCCAAAGATCCGCTGGAACAGATGATGGTGGATCTTGGACACGACACAGAGCGGATTGTGCATCAAGAGATGATGTTTCAAACATCTCGGACATGCGTGCCTACTAGGCATGTTTCACCACAAATCCAGGAAAAGGAGGAAGTAGAAAAGGATGAGGAGGACATTGCAGGCATGGGAGAAAGGGAGGAAGGGGCAGAGGAGGATATTGAGGGTACATGGCATCCATCCACCCAAACACAAGGCGGCATGTTCCGTGGATGGCAAGACCAGGCGGAGGAGGAGGACGACCCTGTGCTGCTTTTCGACCCACAGGAGTGTGGGTCCAGAATTACCTCAGCTGTGGGCAGTTTGAGCCACACGACAGGCTTCATGCAGGAGTGCATAGCCAAAGATCCGCTGGAACAGATGATGGTGGATCTTGGACACGACACAGAGCTGACACTGCATCAAGAGATGATGTTTCAAATATCAACTCGGACATGCGTGCCTACTAGGCATAGTGCATCACAAATCCAGGAAAAGGAGGAGATGGAAAAGGATGAGGAGGACATTGCAGGCATGGGAGAAGGGGAGGAAGGGACAGAGGAGGATAATGAGGGTACATGGCATCCATCCACCTAAACACAAGGCCACATGTTCCATGGATGGCAAGATAAGGCGGAGGAGGAGGAGGACGACGACCCTGTGCTGCTGTTCGACCCACAGAAGTGTGGGTCCAGAATTACCTCAGCTGTGGGCAGTTTGAGCCACATGACAGCCTTCATGCAGGAGTGCAAAGCCAAAGATCCGCGCATACAACACATAAAAACAAAGACTGAGGACTATTGGATTGCTACATTACAGGATCCACGTTACAAGCCTGAGATACAACAACTCGTCTTGCCCCAATACAGGGGACCTAAAATGCAGCACTACCAAGAAGTGCTTGTAAGGGACTTGTGCTCAGTCTTTCCGGCTGCCAGCAGCAGCAGCAGCAGGGATCCCTATGGCAGTTCCACCAACCATGGGAGCCAAACAACTGCCCTAGGCGGCATGGGTGGCAGCAGCGGTAGAGGTCATCTAAGCCAAACTATTCAGGCTTTTTTTCAGGAAAAAAGCCGCCAGTCGTGCAGCAATTGCCAATGACACTCTGCAGCGCTACTCAGTCATGGTGCAGTAATACCTGAACTCTACATGGGACATCTGCAACCTGCAAAGCCAGGACCCACTGGGCTACTGGGTATCCAAGCTTGAGCAGTGACCGGAGCTGGCAGAACATGCCATTCAGATCATTGCCTGCCCAGCCGCAAGTGTGTAATCTGAAAGAGCGTTCAGAATGAAATATCTGTATTTTTTTTACAGAAATACTGAATTTTTTCTGTTTATTTTGAGAGATTGCAAGTGGTATCAGAATGAAATATCTGTATTTTTTACCCTGCCTCTGGCTGCGTGTATGTAACACACTGACTATCTATCTATCTATCTATCTATCTATCTATCTATCTATCTATCTATCTATCTATCTATCTATCTAACAGTGAAACACTCTACCTATCTGAGTACTGTAGATTTCAGGACTGCACCAATACATTACAATTCAACAATCTATCTGATTATTAGTGTGAGTGTGACACCCAAGGCCCAATGAAGGAAAATAAAGCTGCACAATGACTTGCTCTAATAAAATAATTATGTATCTTTTGCACAATTACAAGCAATTAAAAAGCCAATATGTTAGATATGTGTGTTAGTAGCTTGCTAGCATACATGAATCACTGACTTTCCTATTGAAACACACCAAGGGTTGATTTACCAAAAGTTAATGCCGTTCATTTGGCATAGTAAATTGTCTTCCTGTAAGGAATGTTTCACTTAGCATAATTATTGGTATGAAACCTTGCCAACTTCAGTCATCCAATCATGTGCAAAGGTTGCATTTTCATGTGATGCTTTATTGTGCAGTCTGTGTCTTGTAACTCTGATCCATGTGTGTTTCTGTAAACAGGCAACCAAAAAAAATGTGATGGTGTAAAGGTCATCATGTTAAAGGTGTTTTATCTGTGCTTTATTTTTATCTTAGGATGTTTTCCCCAGCATTTAACCTGAGGCTTTAAAAGCCCCTGAAAATAATGGGGGCTTTTATAAACATTTTTAGCAGGACTTTGGAATCTGGAAGCCCCCTTTATTAAGGAGAGTCCCAGATCTCCGCCACCCTTCCCTGGGGAATGAGTACAAGGGTACATAAAACCCCATACTCATTCCCTGAAAGGGTTAAAATATGTGTAAAAAATAGAACAAGGCTTTAATCCTAAAGTCTTTTATTAAATGTGTGTGCTTTGTGTAACTAAACTTTTTTTTTTACTGGTTTTCCCACAATCACAGGATGATTCCCACAGCTGCATTCATTCATGAGCACAGCCGTGGGACTCCTCCTGACAGTGAGGGATCACCGGGCACTAGAGGTTAAATGAGGACCAGTCTTCCCATTGATCTCTAGTGCTTTGTGATTGGCTGAGGTTTTCTTTTTCTCAGCCATTTAGCACTAGACTTGAATGGGAAGACTTGTCCCCATTCACCTCTACTGCTTTGTGACTGGCTGAGTAAAGGGAACCCTGATGACAGCTCAAGCATTATAAGGATTTCCCTTTCCTCAGCCAATTAGGGAGCAGAGCAATCAGCAGAGCTTTGCTCTCTCTATATCAAAGAACACATGCTACAGCTCCTCTAGGGCTGCGGGAATAATCAGGGGAGCGGAGCTGTGAGCATAGCAGAGCTGCGCTGATTTGTAAAAGAGTCCAAAAAAGTGTGTAAAAATATAAGCAAAAGGCACACTGTCAATACACGGAGCATTACATGCACACATACATATAAACATGCAAATATACCTCTGGCATATACCACAGTGCTGTACAAAGATAAGCGGTGCACTCACATATGAGTCTGAGTCATATGTCTCGCAAGTTTAGTTTAAATGTATCGATGGGTTTCCAGGTGATGACATACACTCATACATACATACATACATCTAAAAATAGCTCTGGCATAAAGCACAGCACTGTACAAAGATGACTGGTGTACTCACATGAGTCTCAATCATATGTATAGTAAGTTAGGTTGAAATGTCTCCAAGCGTTTTTGAGTGATGTTGGAACATACATACATACACACACACATACATACAAACATCCAATTTTTTAAATATAGATTTATATAGCTCTGACATATACCATAGTGCTGTACAATGAAACACTGAGCTAGACCCATCAGTCTCTGTACAGAGGAGCTGACACTCACATCTCCCCTCACAGTTACACACTATTATTATACATTTATATACCTCTGACATATACCACAGCACTGTACAATTAAAATAAAACATTGTCAATAAAAGTTCACACGTTTAAAGCACCCAATTAAATTAAAAATAAAGTACCCAATGACTGAAAAAGTAGACTGTGAAACATTGTGATGCTAATAAGCTAAAATCCAATGCAAATTAGGTTCTGCTACCATAAAAAACACGTTTCCTTCATAAATGTAACTTCAAATTACAGAAAGTAAATTCCTAAAGCCCCTCCCCCCTCCCCCTTTACCTGATTTCCAAAAAAACAACATGCTTTTTAAAAATGTTTTACTTGGGACAAGTTACCACAGGATCCCATGACCCCCAACAGGAATTCTGGTAACAATACTATGTGCACAGGCCATACAATTAACAAAGTTCTTGGCAAGTAAAAACTTTAAATTAAAAGATAAATTGTGCTGTTCCACAATAGTAACTCCACTGCATTTATTTACCATGGCATGCATTTGTACAATGGTGCAGTTTCATATGGTAATGTATAATACCTTACATTCAGAAATACTACTCTTGTGTGTGATAAATAAGTGATAAACAAGCATTAAAAAAAATAGCAAATTAAATGGTCAACCCAGGATAAAGTCAAAAGATTTCTCTCCCATAATTCTCATTTTTCCTGCTGTTAGACCTTTTTTTCCCCTAAAACCTTCTATTGAATTTTTCACAATATGAATAAAAATTGCATCAGAGAAAATGGAACCTTTATAGTGGCTATCCCTGGCATGCAAAACCAGGATTTATGTTCCCAGAGATTTATGTTCCCAGAATCTACAAAAACCCTATTATCAGTTTATCAGTTTAAGGTGGACTGAGTCTTCAATGCATTTTTGATCTAAATGAATACATTTTAGAATATGTCATACTTCTTATGGAAAAATATCATCAGAAAAAGTGAGTAAAAAAAACCAAATACAGCCTTTTTAAAAATCTATAGCATTCATTTGTGCTGAACAGTGTTATAAGCAGTTATTTTTACCCAGCTTTTGCTTGGACATAATGACTTATTAAATAAAAAAAGAACTAGCAAAAACTGACAGTTACCCTTTTGAGGGAACCCTAAAGTCACTTGGATTAAACTTTTTAGTTGAAGACTGTATTTTTCACAGTCTGGCTTCAGCCTCCTTGTTGGGCCTGTAAAGTCTGCCACTTCATTTTTATTATTACTGTTGACAGGTATTCTATACTTTCAAAATAATTTCCTACTATTTCAGAAAATGTTAGTTATCTTCCAACAATTTTCTTTTGCCACCTGTCTATGAGTAATTCGTAAAGGCTTCTATCAAAACAGTGGCTTCCTTATTTATTCTTTTGTTTTTCCCCTACAGATAAAGGACCTAAATTAGCCATTGTTAATAACAGTTGAATGTTTATTGCAGAAATAATGAGCATGTTTTAAGTGATTCTTGAAAGACCAATTAGTAGAAGTAGCATGATTTTTCATTATATTAAGCTGTCATCAGTGAATTCCAGGGTCATACAAGTTATGGAATTTGCTAATTTATAGATAACATTTGCTATACTAGTATTCAACTTCATCTGCCCTCTTTTTTGGCACAGATGTACCGTTTCTCAGTGGCAAGAAGAAATGGGTGAATGCATGTGTATGCAATAAAGCTTATTAGGCAAAATTATTTGCATAAAAATTAAATAAATATGTAGGAATAAATGCAATGGGTCCCCACTGGAATAAATGACAAAAAACTTATTAAATTTAACAGCGGGCAATTAAAATTTAAAAGTGTTTACAAATTTTTCTTTAAGTTACAGACAAAATAACGAACAAGGTGAATGTTAGTTATGTGATTCCTTTTTAAGAAAGGAAAATCAAAATGTTAGAAGAGCAGCAGTCTATGTGGCATGATCCTGCAGTCATGACTGATTGAAGTTAGAGAATGTGGCGTATAAACACCACAAATTTTCCCATCACAATATAAATTAATGGCAGGTTAATCATTTGATGCATTAGGAATATGACCTTGATGGTTTTTTTTAAATTATTTTTTATAGTATGCAATGCCTTAATATATATGATGCCCAAAGCATCTATCGTCTTTGCAAAATGTCATCATAAATGCAATAGGCAAGGGTGGATGTTCATCACTGGTGCCTGTAGGCACACAAGCTGAAAATATAATTTCATTAAACACTGTAAAAAAGTCAGCTTCAACACCAATAGAGTACAAAGACATTGCTAGGCAAAATGGGAATACAGCTGACTGCTGGCATAGAAATGTGAGTTTCTATGACTGTGGAGCTGCCGAAGAAGAAAAATGTCAGGTTATGCCCAGTGACCACTAACAGAACAAAGATAATACACATGACAGCTTACTAAAATATGAATAGTATTACAAACAATATTAAATATAGTCAACAGCTTTGCTAGTATCTTATTGCTTAAGCAGTTTTGTATAAATAGATGAAAGTAATGCACATTTTTATAGCATTTCACTATTTTTTTTTATTCTTCACAACTCCACAGCTATAAGTTGGTAAAAAGTGGGGTGTGAAATGCAAAGATGTAACAATTAGATTTCTGCCGCTAAGTGTAATGAAAGAAGCTGTTCTTATGCATCACTGTTAGTATATAATTGGGTGCCATATGAAAAGGTAATAGGGGTTGACTGCAGTCTGGGTAGGATGGTCATAAATATTTTACTAGAATATGTTTATTCTCTTGGCCATATTATCTGACATTCTAGTAAAGTTTTAGAAGACAAATAACCTTTGTATTACTTGTTATAAAATGTATATTTTTATGATTTTTTTTTTTATTATTTAAAGATTGGTTACACCTAAGGCTAAATCTAAACAGACTATTTATACTCCCGAATTTGAAGTTTAAATCCATTTTAATGGTCCAGTTCATACCAGAGCATTTTTGGGTGTTTTCCTAAAGGACTTCAAAGAAAACACAGTCACAGCATAAACACTAGCAAATGCTTGAAAAACACCTAAAAATTCACAAAACAATGAAAAAAATTGAGCATTTCTAAGCATTTGTGCCCATTTATGTATATTTGTGGGGTGTTTTGAGGCCTTTATGCTAATTTTTATGGGCTTTTTCTCCTATTCTACCTCTTCTCTGCCACAAAACTAGGTTCAAGATTCTTGAGATCTTGGAAATGTCTTATTTCTTTTTGACACCTTCTTTATAGGATATCTGCCCTTAAGTTCCTGGGTCTGCACACGTACACTTGTACTCATGTTAGAGTACCAAATGTATATAAGAAGCCAGGACATAAATCACAGTACTAAGCTCAGCCTGTAACTAAAATATTAAACTGATGTTATGCTTTAGCAAGGTGGATCTGCAGTAATGAAGATTTTATTGCCTGACCACAACAGCTAATGTGAAACATGTTCAGGAACCTAAATAATTCCATATCTTACTTTAGTGTGCAATAATAATTCATTAAGTTTTGATGAATCTCAGTCATCTCAAAGTCAACTTGACTAACTAGGGTTTGCAACTTGTGGTTAGAAAAACAGAATTATACAACAAAATTAGGCTTGTCAGCAGTAAAAATGAGGTGTGTGTGTGTGTGTGTGTGGGGGGGGGGGAGGGTCCACCAATGATTTATCACAGAGAGCAAACCAAGCTCTCTTTAATAGAGTTTACTCTAAAGATTGCATGACTGCAGCAGTTCAGAGCCTCTTGCCAGCAGCAATACCTTCCCTTTTACCCTATAACACAACTAAGACACTTGCGGGTAACATGCAAATGGCCTCTTGGGTGTTTATTGGAAACTTATAAATCAACTTGTTACCAAACATTATCTTACAAGAGCATACCAGAAAACCTTTCCTTTCAGGTTGCATTACCTTCTTAAAACACCAAAAAGGATCTGGGCCTTGCATTGATAACCCCGGGCTCCCAAACGCAATTCACTGCCCCAGTAAAGCTATCAATTTGCGAATATTATCCCCACACCAATTACCCTACACTTGCTGACAAACTGAACCATTCTAGAGACCCCATACCATTGCTGGCTCTCCCGCCCACTACATCACCTTTTTGACGCACTGCCTCCAAGGACCTCAAACCGCAAAACCGTTACCCCAATTACACTAAGTATCTCACTAGACTCCAACTCTGGTGTCCCGATCTCTGACCTCACCCATCACCTCCACTTTCTTATGTTAAGAATACCCCTCCCATTATTTTCAGTTAACACCTATCCTGACCTTGGCCTCTCCTTAAACTCTTCACCCCCCCTTCAAACCCCCTGCTTTGCTCTGCCTTCCCACCCAGTCATGCTGGCCCTCTGCCTATCTCTTTTCTCTTGCAGGCTCCTGGCCCCCCTTTTCTTAACTTTATTGTGTTTTGTGTTCTGCTTGATCGCAGGCAACATTACCTCTTCGGATGGATCCTATGATAAGTACTGTATATACATTTACAGACTAAGGTATAATTATTAATATTAATTATAAACAGGATTTATATAGCGCCAACATGTTACACAGCTACTACATTAAATAGGGGTTGCAAATGACAGGTAGATACAGACAGAGACACAGGAGGTGGAGAGAACCCTGCCCTTAAGGGCTTATAATCTAGACTACTTTCACTGTTCAGACAGTAACAGTAACTGTAACAGACTACTTTCACTGTTCACAGAGAAAAAACTAGTTATCTAAATAATACAGCCAGCAGAAACAGATAAATATTAGACATCTAGCTGGAAGCATTTTATCTTGCCAGTGGATAGAAACACTATGGAGAGACCTATACTTCTTGAAAATGATAAATATTTTTGATTATTCATGGAATAACTGCCTAGTAACCAGTGTGGAACACATTGAAGTTTTAATCTTTGGTCTCTATTGTAGCTCTCAAATGTTGTAGTGGTGAGATTTTCCAAAATCAAAAGTTTGTCTTTTTTTCCCCTTTATCAAGTACATAAGGTTTCACTTTTGTGCGGCTAAACACTCCAAGTACTTATTTATACTACATCATGGAAAATCCATTTAGAAAGGTGTGGCACCTTTTTTTCTTTTGTAATGGCTGCAATGGTTTGGTGAAACTGGGAATTCTAATGGTGATATATCAGCTCTAGGGTACCCAAGAGATGTAAGAAGTAATTTTGTTTATCTGTAAACACAGTGGAAATATGGCATTAAGTTAAAAAGGCCTTTAATTTAGGAGAACTTGCATTATAAAAAAAATTCTATTCTACCATTTATCTAATACCAGTGCTGTCTGCAAGACCATAATAACATATCAAAAATAATCAAAAAGTGTTTATTTCTGATATTGGCAAATAAAAAGTACTTTTAGAAACAGATCACATGAGATGTAGAAATCTGTCTAATGTAAATTAATTCAGAGGCTTTTACTGAAGTTCTTTTTTACTCTTCTAATTAATTACATGGAAAACTTAGTTGGTATTTCTCTATCAAGAACACAAATCATATGTCATTGTTTATATATCCTATATATATTTGCTTTAAATAATATTGTAAAGGAAGTTTAAAAATTAGCAATACAGGGATCCTTAGAAATTGACAATAATGCTTTAACTACATGTTTTGTGGAAAATGACAGGTCAAAAACACTCACAAATGTAAAACTCTAAAGTTGCTATGATAAGAGATATTGCCTAATATAATATTTTTTCTATCCTTAGACTACAATATAATAATATGATTACCTCTCCACCAAGCAGTTTTATGATTCAATCATATGTAAGTGTCATTACTTTTATATTAAAACCCACAAAATTCCCTTTCTTGTTCATAACTATTTCTTTCCACTTTTACCAGATCTTTTTCAACGCGGTCAGGACCAAAGCCTTCTGCTTGTTTTACGTTTAATTATCTTGGTATCACCAATCTGAACCATTGTAAGCTAATACTGTATGTCACTACTGTCATACAGTGAGAAAAAGAAGTATTTAATCCCCTGCTGATTTTGTACGTTTGCCCTCTGACAAAGGAATGACCAGTCTATAGTTGTAATGGTAGGTTAATTGTAGGTGTGAGAGACAGAATAACAACAAAAGAACCCTCAAAAAACCAGTGCTCAAAAGTCAGAGCTTAATGTATATTGTAATGAGTGAAACAAGTATTTGATCCCCTATCAACCAGCAAGATTTCAGGTTCCCAGGTGTCTTCACTGTATGCAGGTAACAAGCTGAGATTAGGACCACCCTCTGTAAGGGAGTGCTCCTAATCCAAGCTTGTTACAGTACCTGTATAAAAGACACCTGTCCACAGAAGCAATCAATCAATCATATTCCAAACTAGCCACCATAACCAAGACCAAAGAGCTTGCCAAGGATGTCAGGGACAAGACTGTAGACCTACACAAAGCTGGACTGGGCTACAAGATTATTTCCAACCAGCTTGGTGAGAAGGTGACAACAGTTGGCTCAATAATTTGCAAATGGAAGAAACACAAAATACCTGTCACTCTCTCTTGGTCTGGGGCTCCATGCAAGTTCTCCCCTCGTGGAGTTGCAATGATCATGCGAACGTTGACGAAACTACCCAGAACTACAAGGGGGGAACTTGTCAATGATCTCAGGGCAGCTGGGACCATAGTCACCAAGAAAACAATTGGTAACACACTGCACCGTAAAGGCCTGAAATCTTGCAGAGCCCGCAAGTTACCCCTACTCAAGATAGCACATGTACAGACCCATCTGCAGTTTTTCATTGAACATCTGAATGATCCAGAGGAGAACTGGGTGAAAGTGTTGTGGTCAGATAAGACCAAAATTGAGCTCTTTGACATCAACTCAACGCGCCATGTTTGGAGGAGGAGGAATGCTGCCTATGAACACCATCCCCACCATCAAACATGGAGGTGGACACATTATGCTTTGGGGGTGTTTTTTTGCTAAGGGGACAGGACACCTTCACTAAATCCATCAGACAATGGACAGGGCCATGTACTGTCAAATCTTGGGTAAGCACCTCCTTTCCTCAGCCAGGGCATTGAAAATGGGTCATGGATGGGTATTCCAGCATGACAATGACCCAAAACACACGGCCAAGGCAACAAAGGAGTGACTCCAGAAAAAGCACACGAAGGTCCTGGAGTGGCCCAGCCAGTCTCCAGACCTTAATCCCATAGAAAATCTGTGGAGGGAGCTGAAGGTTCGAGTTGCCAAACATCAGCCTTGAAACCTTACTGACTTGGAAAGTATCTGCAAAGAGGAGTGGGACAAAATCCCTCCTGAGATGTGTGCAAACCTGGTGGCCAACTGCAAGAAACGTCTGACTTCTGTGATTTTTAACAAGGGGTTTGCCACCAAGTACTAAGTCATCATTTGCGAAGGGATCAAAAACTTATTTCACTCATCACAATATACATCAAGCTCTGACTTTTGAGCACTGGGTTTTTTAGGGTTCTTTTGTTGTTTTTCTGTCTCTCACACCTACAATAAACCTACCATTACAATTATAGACTGGTCATTTCTTTGTCAGAGGGCAAATATGCAAAATCAGCAGGGGATCAAATACTACTTTCCCTCACTGTATATTATTATTATTATTATTATTAATACTATCATCTATATATACTTTTTCATACAGTATTAATGTGATAACATCAAAATGACACTATTTAAAGTCCTATTTTTCCACATGTGAGAATTTAATCACTAGTATGGTTTTTGTATATGATTACATTTTGTTTATAATTTAATGTCAGCGCTGCTGGAATAAGATATTTTTTCTAGTCTATGAAAATTGTTCCTTGCGTATATACAGCCAAGTTTAAGTTACTGTTCTTTGATCTTTGTAGTTGTTGCACAAGTTTTCCCTATACCCTGAAGAAGCCAAATAGTCGAAACGCGTCACATAGGAGACCTATTTGACAAAATTGGTCACTTTATATTTATGTGCAACTGGAATTTTGTATAAAATAAGCTTACTATGAACACTTAAGATGTTCTTTAGTATTCTTTTAAGAAACCTATTTGTGTATAAATACACTTTTTGTTTTAGCAGTAATTGCAACTTTGCCACAAAAGCCTGTCTCTTCTTTTTCTTCTACGTCTCCTTTTTTGAGTATGCTATTATGAGGCTGGGCACACACCAGAAAAATCTGGCTTATTGAATGTAAAAAATCATTTCCTGTTTAGGTATACCTTCTGTAGTCTATGATAAGAGATCTATTACATTTGTAAGTGGAAAGCTTTTCCAAACTATTGCACACACCAGTTTTGTAGATGGTATGCACACAATTTAACATGAGTTTCAAAGTGTAAGTGAATAAAACACATGGTGTTTGTTAGGAAGAGTCCTGAAAATTCATTTATTTGAGGTTTTCTTTTTACTTTATTAGGCTTACAATTACCATAGTGAGCAAAATGATTATATTTCTAACATAAAATTTTGTGAAATTTTTCCAGTTTTTGTAAAATGCATTTTAGTCATTGGTGAAGCCTAAATTAGGGTAATTTTGAAATGTGCACTTGGTTTTAAAAGGTGTAGGGTAGCTTCTCCTAAACTTGGACCTGGTATTCCACAAAAAATGATTCCTTGTGAATTTTCAGCATTAGTGTTAAATATGGAAGAAAAGAGAAATCCTAATGCTAACCCCAAATGCTTTATTAACCAATCCATGTATGCAATTACCATGACGGTAACAAAGCCGGTGAGCACACAGTTTTATTTGAAAACAAAGCCATTTTTAAAGCAATTTTAAATAAGCAATTTTGTTTAATTACTCCATTAATTCCTACTGACCTTTGACTACTTCTTGGAAGTGTGTTAATGGAGAAATGCAGGTAAGAAAGTTTCCATTAATCTTATACAATGTTATGCTTTTTTTATTTTATTTTTTTTTAGTTTGCTGTTGGAAATGCATTAAAGTTAATAATTTAAATAATGGCCAATGATTGATGAAAATATTGGCAGCCTTTACTGTAAAAGCATATGAATTTCATAGCATAATATGAGGTTATGAAAGAATGAGATAATCTTAACAATGTCATATAGTTAAAATGGGATTGGCAAGTATGGACACAAGAGGCCTGATTTGTTAAAGCTCTCTAAGACTCGAAAAAATCCAGACTATCATGGGTGAACCTACGTGATCGAGCAAGCCTGAAATGGTTCTGGTACAGGCTGAAAACATTTGTTAAAAAACAGCAAATGATTTTAAGAAATCTTTTCAAGGTTTGCTGAATCACCCAGGTTCCCCCAAGATTATCTATCTCCTCCAGTCATAGAGTGCTTTAGAAAATCTGACCTAATGTAATTAGTTTACATGTACCAATAGCACCTTTTTATTCTTATTAAGTCTTAAAACTAATTTACATTTACATAATTTACTAAATTAATTTACATCATAGTTTAGACTGCACATAATAATGGTAAACATCTTATAATTGGTTATAAACACATCTGCCAATATATTAAATGTGATTACCCCATGCTGTAAGCTCTAATTAACACTTTTGCTAATACAAAAAGCTCTTTTAATTTTAAAGACTTATTTTTTAATGTAATAAAATATATCCCATATCAATTTTTAGTAAAACTTTAAATGTGACACTTGATTAATCCTTTCTTGACAACACCATCAGTTTAAAAAATTGTAAACATTGCAAGTTTCACATATTCCTGTGAATCATGGAAGGGTGGCACAAACCTAGAATGTGACTAGGTTCTGCAGTATGACACCATTTTTATACTTCATATATTCATATATCATTGTGCCACCTTCACTAGGTAGCTGGATTCCCAGCAGGGCTTTTTTTTCTTGTCTTCATGAGTTCTATGATCCCAAATGACTGCTACACTAATGATTTTTGGCAGGGTCTCTTGCATGTTTTATAGATAATTAAAGACACCAAAAATAACTACCCTGACAAGTTACCTCCTGAGGTATCACATTATTCTGGGGTTTAAAAGCTCAGCACTGATGGATCTCGACACAGAGCTTGTGGGATATTAAACCCAACCACCCCTAAATTCTTATAAATCTTCAACAACAAAATTTAACATGTATCCTAAGCTACCATGTACTACCTAAGCTCTTACCATTTAACCTAAGACTTTAATTATATCTAAAGCTTTTCAACGTTCACTTCACCTAAACTGTGCATTAACACTTCCAAGTGTATCTGAACCCAAAACTACAATATACTGCAGATTTCCTTGTTTAGGTTTTTTAACTCTTCCAGTCCTAGAATGACAACACTCCCTCACCTATTTATAAAGCGGTGAATCTGACATTCACTAGAACATTCCCTGATGGAGAATTTTCCAGATCCCTGTGGTTTTAATGGCAGATATTACTTCTCCACCTGGGAATGTTTCAGTAAATTTAAAGAGTAAAGATTCACTGTTTTATAATTTGACCCCTAGATGTTTATTCACTAACATGTTAGGAACATACACTATACTGTGCATGTTCAACAGGCATTTGGTAGAAGACAGATGTTAGATAGGAAGAAAATAGTTTTCAGGCCGGAGAGACATAGGAGGGGTAAAGTTTACATTTTACTTTAACTCTAAAATGGTTAAACACTGACTGTTTCCTTTGTATTAAAGTATACTTATGCAGCACTAGGACACTAGAAAACCAGAACACCATTTTTTATCTATCTGTAGTACTGTATGATAAAAAGACTTTGGGTAAAACATGGAAATAATGAAATATTATATTCCTCCATACCATTGCTTATAAACAGTCCTTTAACATCTGCTCTATTCTCAAACAAATAATATGATGATGTTTCTCTTGATTTTTTTGTAGTCCTAAATACAAAGACATAAATATTTTTTAGAGCAATTCTAGAATCTTTCTATATCTAAATTTTTTTTATATTTCATATTATATTTTCATTGACTTTGCTCACGTTTCCCATATGTTTTGTTTGTTTGGTTGGGATGTGTCTATACATACATATGTACAACCACTCTCTGATGTTGGTAGGTATTTTAGTTTTAACTCAAAAATGCTTGTGCTTGTTAAGCAAAGGAGTTTTTTGTGCCTGAAAGGTTGCTGGCATAATAAATGACATATTATGGAAATCAACAGTTACCCCTTTGATCTGTAAATAAATAAAACAGAGTAGGCCTGATTTATGAAAGCTTTCCAAGGCTGGAGAGGATACACTTTTATCAGTGAAGCTGGGTGATCAAGCAAACCTGGAATGGATTTCTTCAAAGTCATTTGCTATTTGTTAGCAAATGTTTAAAATCCTGGAGCAGATTTGCTCTGTCACCCACCTTCACTGATGAAGGTGTATCCTCTCCAGCCTTGAAGGCTTTATTAAATCAGGCCTGGTAAGTTTGATGTAACATCAATGTTCCAAAGCTCCAAACTGTAATTTGGACAACCATCATTTTTTGCAATAGTGGCCAAGGAGCTTGAAGTACATCATAAGCTCAAGGTGCAATGTTAAAGTTTGTAAAATGTATGTCCTCACTGCACGCCCTCAAGTTCAAGGTCATATAAGGCAGCATGGTGGCTTAGAGATTAGCACTCTGGCCTTTGCAGCATTAGATTCCAGGTTCGAATTTTAGTCAGGACACTATCTGCATGGAATTTGTAGGTTCTCCCCATTTGTGTGGGTTTCCTCCGGGTACTCCAGTTTCCTCCCACATTCCAAAAACTTGCAGTTAGGTTTATTGGCTTCTCCCCAAAATTTATCTTAGACTGTAATAAAAAGACCTATGAATTTGGTAGGGACATTAGATTGTGATCCCCTTTTAAGGGGCAGATACTGATATGACTATGGACTTTGTAAAGTGCTGTGTAGTATGTCAGCACCATATAAATACTGTGTAATAATAATACAATTATTTGGATATCAAATGTTATTTTTCCTATTATGGCCTCCGCAAAGGTGTTTCTTGCCTTCAGTGTTCTCTGCATGTTTTCATTAAGCAAAATAAGCAAAATAATTAGTGCTGTTCTCTAATGTCCGAATCATATAACTTTGAATGCAAAACCAAATACAACCAAAACTAAATCGAACACCAGTGGTTGGTACGTGCTCATTCAGCAATAAAAACACTGACAAGTTCAAGCAAGACAAGTACAGAACATTGCATAAAACCTTCTGGCCACTGTGACACACCTCCATGTTTTATGACAGCTGATATGTTTTCTCAGCTATTGACTTGTAACTTAGGTTACGCCTTTCATTAGCTAAGTGGTTATCAGGAAAACTGGAAAACTTGGCCATAAACTTACCTTAAACATGATTTATGCTAACGAGGTAATTGCCTCAACGAACACAAGGTGGAAGGATTAACCCAAAGTTAGAAAACTCCATAGGCATGAATATTCATTTTTGGATGTGCCCAACATTTATCTTTAAGTAACAACCTCCCATAACAAAATTTATCATACCTAAATTTTGCATCATGTCTAATTCTCACTTGAAGTCTATGACTAAATATTATTGTACCCAAACCTATACCTGGTAGAATGAAAGCCATACACCAATAGTGGGCTTTGTGGATTGCAGAACATCCCTGGCCCAGAGGGGTTTAGGTATGATATCGACATTGATTGTAATTGGTTGTAATTTCTTATTTCCTCAGCCTGATCTCAGTTTCATTTTTTTTGTATTTAATTGTATAGATAACAGTATTTAAATTAAAACCAGTGGAATTTCCTGTCAAATATGTGGCTGATAATAAGCCTATATATATGGTTGGTGCTGTCAGTTTTAGAGATTCTGTGGTAATGGCATCAAACAAAAAACCCTATAATACCAATATTATGTCAAAACAGGCTCAATGGGAAACCGTCAGTATTGCATATTTATCTCTGTATTATAATGAATTGGTAAAGATATTCAAGCTTTTAAACCTGGGACAGAGCTAGGTCTTTTGCAATTTCTTTGTGATAGCTTTGAATTTAATCTACACACACTGACTTTTTTTGTATTTAAAAAATACAAGCTCATGACCCAACCCATAATGTGTTTAATTCATGGTATAGGCCACCCAACAATTGATAGGAAAAACACAAAGATAAATTGGGACATATACACTATTTAAATGGAAAAAAGATGGGAGAGAAAAAAAAGTAAGCTGCTAAGATAACATTTGTGTTACCAGAATACGTGGCCACCAAGCCATATCTGTACCAGCTAAGCAGGTATTATAACATCTGGGTGCCCACCCTAGTTACAAAAGATCTTTTCTGTTTGGGCTAATGCAATCAAATTCATAGAGAAGGGACAAAGGTGGACGTCATTGCTTGTTATTGGAATTGCAATCTGCTATTATATCCAGTATAAATCCTAAGAACACACAGTAATATTCTGAGTAAATCCAGGTTCAGACAGTCTTGCAATTTTTCTTTTCACAACTATCTATGATATGAGTTTCAGTATGCTATACAAGTGAAGGAAGTAGACAATTCAGTATTGAATTTCTCTGTGACACTTTTAAATATTCCTCAGTTGTCAGTTCTTGCAAAAACTATTTTATATTCAGCAGTGCCAACCCTTCTAAAATACAATTGACTGGATGTTGTTCTTGTGCTGATGATATTAGTTTGGGCTTTACAATGCCCTTAAATTTATTGAATGCCCACCTGTACCTTCTTGCTGGTGAGATTACCCTAATATATGATTGATATTCCTATATAAATCTTATGCACTGAACATCCAAAAACAGTTTGACTCTGCAAGGGCAATTCCCAAGGCTTTAGTGTGAGAATAATTTCCCCATAGGGTGCCCCATCTTTCATGTCTGTATTAGAGAACATTGCCTTTTTCTAAAGAAGAAAGACAATATTGGTTATTCCATGCCGCAAGTATTCAAAGTTGTCACTGGCAGCAATATACCTTGGAAGTGTCTTTCCCTGCCTTTTTATATTTAGGATGTGATTTTGAACATTGGCGCACTGAACAGCTGGTTTGTAACAGCTTAATGTGAAAACGTCTTCTTTTTTCAATTCCAGGTGCTCTGAAACCAGTTATTTGACACTGTATAAGTAACAATCTGTCACAATACCTGTCAGTTCCCACAGCGCTCCCTGCTAAACTGTCCTGCTGTATCCCGTGCCTGTGTACCCAAGCGCAGCACTCACTCTCTGTCTCTGGCTGAGAGAACATGCAGCACTTCCTGTCTTGCTCACACTGACACAGCACAGAGAGGTGGAGCTCCTTAAAGGGGCAGAGGTTAATTATTCTCGGCAGTAATGGAGGCTGGTGCTGTGACTTTGTACCAGCTACCTTAATACCCTGCATTGTTCGCTTGTGATTTCTGCCCTGACCTGTGCCTGGAATCTGACCACGTCTGCCGCCTGCCCTGACCTGTACCTGGAATCTGACCACGTCTGTCTGCCACCTGCCCTGACCACGTGTCTGTCTGCTGCCTGCCCTGACCCTCGACTGGCCTCGTACCGCATTTGCCTGCCACCTGTCTCTACACCGAGGCTGCTCCAGCTTTCCTCCTAAGGTAGGGTGACCCCAAAGGCTGCAACCTGGTGACCTCCAGGAGCAAAGAACTCAGTGGTCTCCTAGCTACTAGCCCACCACTCCTTGCGGGGTGACCTGGTGAAGACCTGGTGTCATTTAGACTCCGTGCCTTGGGTGATCCCATGCTACCTGCCTGGGTAGATCCTGGCAGAAAGTCACAGCCAAAATGGCAGCTTCTGGAGACAGAACTGTGCAAGCAGATTGCTGAGCTCAAAATTTCTGTACAAGAAGTTCAGGGAGGGTACTTCCATTTGGAAAGCCATTTTCAAACCTTGCCTGCTCCCTCAGCTCAATATCTAGCTCAGTCAGCCCTTCCTTCCAGGCAGTACTTTCTTTCAGTCACACCTGAGCCCAAGATCTCGCTTTTTGACCGGCTTGCTGGGGACCGGAGCCAGTTCTGGGCCTTTCTGCAATTCTTGACAGTTATATTTTTCACTGCAGCCTAGAGCCTTTGCCAAGGAACACACCAATGTGGGTACTGTCATCTCCCTTCTCCAGGGGGAACAGGCCTGGGCCTTCCGTTTGATGGAACACAGTGATAAAGCCTTGGGTAATGTTAATGCACTAACTGAGAAATTGGCAGAACTTTATGATGAGCCCCGGCGTGCTGCCACCGCTGAAGCAGCCCTCTGCAATCTTCAACAAGGCCAACGCCCAGTTGAGGACTACATTTCAAACTCATGCAGGTGGAGCTTTAATACCCAGTGGAATGACGCCACTCTCAAACATCAATTCAGCATTGGGTTGTCTGAATCTCTGAAAGATGGGCTAGCCAGAGTGGGTGTTCCAGACTCCCTAGATGATTCGATCAGGCTAGTAACCCAAATTGACAGAAGATTACAGGAGCGCAAGATGGAGAAGTCGGGAACCCATCGCTCGCCTTGGTCTTTTTCTGCACCCACCCCACTTCCTGCCTCTACAAATTGCTGAGAACCTATGCAGTTAGGTCTAGCCAGTCCCCCACTGTCCGCAGAGGAGTGCCAGAGGCTTTTTAAGGGCAGTCTCTGCCTGTATTGCGGCTTTCCTGGTCATCTGTTGCGTAATTGCCATGGTAAGTCTTCAGTTCCTGAGGTTCAGGATCGTGTCACTTTAATCTCTGGCCCAAGCACAGGCAAGAACAAAAAGGGAAGCTGACAAGAAGAGGCAGTCTTGTCCTTAATTTAAGCCTGGGGACTTTGCCTGGCTATCCACTGCCAACTTGAGACTTCACTGCCCCTCTATGAAGTTGGGTCCCAAGTTTATTGGTCCTTTCCCTGTCTTGAAGGTCATTACCCAGTGGTAATTCGACGTACACTTCCTTAGTCCTTGAAGATCCATCCAGTATTTTATGTGTCTTGTTTGAAACTGGTTGTACTGAGTCCCTTGGCTGGCTGATCCTCCTCCAGTATTGGTTAAAGCAAATGAAGAATTGAGGCCTTGAATTGAGGTTGAGGCCATCTTGGACTCTAGGAGGTCAGGGAGCCGTCTTCAGTACCTAGTTAAATGGAAAGGATTTGGTCCAGCTAAAAACTCCTGGGAGCTAACTGGTAATGTTCACACCACCAGGTTGGTAAGGGCTTTTTTTCGGGCACACCCAGATAAACCAGCCCCTGGGGTCACCTGAAGGTTGCCTTTAAGGGGGGGCACTTTCACAATACCTGTCGGTTACCACAGCGGTCCCTGCTAAACCATCCTGCTTGCATTCGCCTGCCACCTGTCTACACCAAGGCCACTCCAGCCTTCCTCCTCAGTTAGGGTGACCCTGGGGGTCAAAGAGCCCAGTGGCCTCCCATCTACCAGCCCCTCACCGGGGTTCCCTGGTGAAAACCTGGTGTCACTTAGACTCTGCACCTTGGGTGATCCCGTGCTACCTGCATGGGGGGATCCTAACACAATCATTATAAGACAGTACTAAGCATTACTGTAGTAGTGGCTTATGCAGTAAATTACAATAAAACAGTTGATTGCTAACAGTTACCCTTGCAAACAAATGTTAATCTAAATCAAAACTCATAAGGTTCTATTTATAAAACACGGAATCTGACATTCTCTCAAACATTCTCTGATGGGATTTATTATTGAAACACATGAACCTGGAAAATTCCCAAGAGGGAACGTTTAAGGGAATATCTGATTCTCTGTTTTATAAATAAAGCCCACAGAAATTATATTATTAATAAAATATATTAGATGCTTTTTGTTTTTTTGTCATAGCCCAGACCTTATGTTAAACCTAATTTTAAAAATAAGAGAAATTTTCTAAGTCATTTTTATTTGTTATTGTTGCTTTTTTTTCTTTAGGCTGGGTCTACATGGACATTTTTAAAAATGCATGTAAACGTTCCTTTTGCGTTTATATGCCTTTTTATGCACTTTTATTAGCATTTTAGAGCTTGCCTTTAAAATGCTGGAAACCAGCGTTTTTCGTGTTTTCCCGTGTATTTATTGCGTTTTACTGCATTTTTAGCTAAATTGCATATTAAGTGCTCAAAAATGCGAGAAAACGTCCAATTGAAATCAATGGAAGCGTTTACCTGCGTTTACACGCGTTTTTCTGCGTTTTCCAGCGTTAACCCAGCATTTTAATTTTTTTAAACGTTGCAAGCAACGTTTAAGAGACATATGATAAACGTGCCTCAAGGAAACCTCCTGGTGTGGATTGACTCATTGTAATTCATGGGGATGTCAAACAAGGGCTTTAAAAGCCTTAGGTTAAACGCTGAGGAAACAGTCCATGTGGACTAAGCCTTATATAGGAAAAAAAAATGACCCATTGATGCTTTTTTTTTTAAAAAAAAAAATTGTCCAAAAAAAGAGCTTTGTTTTATTCATCATTTTTTGTGAAATTTGTAGCAAGAGTACTTTAACTGTGCAGACTGTGTTGTCAACCATATCCATCATTCTTGTCTTTCACCTTTCTTCCTACCAGGGTGGCCAACATAAAGTATCATCACGAGAATAAAAAAATCTGTCATTAATTTTTTTTCTAAAGGAAAGAGCAACATCAACAGATGAAAATCACTTTGTTCTTGCCCTGCATGCCTGCCATTCTGTTTTTTCCTCTTTTCCAAGAATGTGCAGTGATATGTGAGCTCTTTAGTTGTCAGCGACAAACTTTTGCAGTTGCTACAGAGTAAAGAACTGTTATCTATAAAATATGTCTGTAAACCCTGATTAAACTGTGTCTTTGTTAAAATGGCTTCCTGATTTGAAACAAATCTCTTCTATTTTAAACGGGGCAATCCTAGATCAAGCTGTTATGCTTCTTTTACAAATATAGATAAACCCCTGATTCTCATCTTTCCTTGCAAATCAAATTTTTTATTGTATTTTGTTGTTATTTTGAGCATTGGTATGCAACAGTAAGGCCTAAATACAGAATTAGAACTTTGTTTTACTTAAAAAGGAAAAAAAGAAAAGTAACAACCTAATAAACCAAAAACTTGCAGGTTACACTTACTGTCAGTTACTGTCAGTTTCACCATTCTCCTGTAGGGAATCAGTCACTAGCAATTAAAACTTAAATTAGGAAGATTAACCTACTGTAAGTTTTTGGGGAAAGTCAATAAAAACAGTGCACTGTTTTATGAATATGGTCCTTATTTTTATGACTTTGTTAAAAATAACCTACTAATTCCCACATGTTAACATTAGGGATGAGCGAGTGAGATTATTAAGTTCGATCTTGCGGTGAATTTATCCAAAAAGGCTAAAACATTTCTGTGCTATTCCACAAAAAAATATTTCAGTCTGATACCTCTTGCAATCTATCACATATCTATCACAAAACCCATTGTGCATTGTGACAGGGCAAGTTAGGAGCCTTCTGTATATCTTGAAATATACAAATTTTGCAGTTAAAGTTGCTACCTCTTGTTATTTCTCAAAAAAGGCAGAAACAACTGTCCTACTGTACAAAAAAAAAACACACATATTTCAGTTTGATACTTCTTGCAAGCTATCCACAAAGCCAGATTTTTTTCTGTATTTCTTTCAAAAAAATACAGATATTTACTGTGATAGCACTTGCTATTTATCCAAAAGGCCAGAAAACATTCTGAATTTTTCTCAAAAAAAATACAGATATTTAACTCTGATAGCGCTTGCTATATATCCACAAGGCCATAATAATTTCTGTATCTCTCTCAAAAAATACAGATATTTACATGTGAAAACACATGCTATATATCCACAAAGCCAGAAAAATTTACATATTTCTCTCCAAAAAATACAGATATTTACTGTGATAGCACTTGATATTTATCCACAATGCCAGGAAAATTTCTGTATTTCACTCAAAAAAGTACAGATATTTTATTCTGATAGCACTTGCTTTATATCCACAAAGCCAGAAAAATGTCTGTATTTCTCTCAAAAAATACAGATATATAAATCTTATTGTACTTGCTATGTATCCACAAAGCCAGAAAAATTTCCATATTTCTCCCAAAAAATACAGATATTTTACTGTGGTAGCACTTGGTATCTATACAAAAGGCCAGAAAAACTTTAGTATTTATCTCCAAAAAATACAGATATTTAACTGTGATTGCACTTCCTATTTATTCACAAAGTAAGAGAAACTTCTGTATTTCACTCAAAAAACAACAGATATTTTACTCTGATAGCACTTGCGATATATCAACAAAGCCAAAAAATGTTTGCATTTTTCTCATAAAAATGCAGAGATTTTACTCTGATAGCACTTGCTATATATCCACAAAGCCAGAAAAATTTCTGTATTCTGTAATTTCTGTATTTCTCTCAAAAAAATAAAGATATTTAACTGTGATTGCACTTGCTATATATCCACAAAGCCAGAAAAATGCACGTATTTATCTAAAAAATACAATTATACATAATACATATAAATACAATTTCTCTCAAAAAATTACAAATATTTACCTGTGATAGCACTTGCAATATATCCACAAAGCCAGAAAATGTTCTGTATTTCTCTTCAAAAATACAGATATGTACCTGTGATAGCACTTGCTATATATCCACAAAGCCAGAATAATTTCTGTATTAATTTCAAAAAATACAGATATTTTACTCTGATAGCACTTGCTATAAATCTACAGAGCCAGAAAAATTTCTGTATTTCTTTAAAAAAAACTCAGATATTTTACTCTGATAGCGCTTGCTATATATTCACAAAGCCAGAAAAAAAAATTTATTTCTCTAAAAAACAAAAGATATTTAACTGTGATAGCACTTGCTATATATCCACAAAGCCAGAAATTTTTTTGTATTTCTCCTAAAAATATACAGATATTTTACTCTGATAGCACTTGCTTTATATTCACAAAGCCAGAAAAATCTCTGTATTTCTCAAAAAAATACAGATATTTTACTCAGATAGCACTTGCTACCCTGTTTCCCCGATTATAAGGCACTCTCTTATATTTTTTGAAATGCCAAAATATGCCCTGGGTCTTATTTTCAGGGGATGTCTTATTTTTCCATGAAGAAGACTACAGTACACATTTATTGTTGAAAGTCACT
>NC_092871.1:39165486-39188953 GCF_032062135.1 Pyxicephalus adspersus
CAAAAAATACAGATATTTAACTGTGATAGCACTTGCTATATATCCACAAAGCCAGAAAGATAAAACCCTGATTCTCATCTTTCTTTGCAAAATATATCTTTTATTGTATTTTGTTGTTATTTTGAGCATCGGTATGCAACAATAAAGCCTAAATACAGAATTAGAACTTTGTTTTTCTTAAAAAGGAAAAAAAGAAAAGTAACAACCTAATAAACCAAAAACTTGCAGGTTACACCTACTGTCAGTTACTGTTGTTTCTCCTTGGGTAAAGGGGTATCCCAATCAGTGCTTTCTGTAGTGAGTTGTCTGAGTAATATCTTACCCTGTATAGTAAGTGGTGCAATGAATCCCAAGGGGTCGTAGATACTGTTCACAGCAGACAGTACTCCTCTTTTTGTGAAGGGCTTGTCGCAAGCTGATGTTTGAAATGTGAACGTGTCTTGTAAGAGGGGGTGCAGGTTCAGCATGATCTCTCTCAAACACCTTCTGCATAAAGTCGACAAAATGTTTCATCTCCTGTTTCCGGTTGAGGTTGCGCTCTAAAGCGATGAACCGTGAATCTGAGTATTGTCTATTATTTGGAATTCTCTTCCTTGGAGTGCGGAATGGTAGCGGCGTCACCCAGCTGTTAGAATCATCTTGATAGAACTCTTTACTCATGGTTCTCAAGAATTCCTTGTCTTCCATTGTGGCTGCTAACTCATTGTCTTTTGTGGTTACTTCAAACACTGTGTTACCAATGTTGTCATCCCGAAAGATAAATGCTTTCCTACCATACCTTTGATACCTTTGTCACACAGCCTTTCTTTTACACTATAGTGATGTTGTTGTCTTGGAAGGCAAGTAGTGCGTCCATTGGGCAGTACATGTGTTTTAAAGGAAGTAACCGAGAGAGGTTTCCTGGCATTGCCAAGACAGACGTTGCCAATAATGACCCAGCCCAGATCCAGACGCTGGGCGTAAGTTGCATCATGTGGGCCGTTGATTTGATGGCGCACCTTGTGCACCCTTAGGATGTCTCTCCCAAGTAGCAACAGGATATCAGCATTTTCCTCAAAGGCTGGTATTTGATCAGCTATGTACTTCAAGTGAGCATGGTGCATGGCAGCTTGAGGAGTGGGAATCTCATCTTTGTTAGTTGGAATCTGATTGCACTCATTGATAGTAGGCAAGGGTATTTCCAAATTGCCGTTGAGAGGAGTAACTACAAGATCACTGGCTCTTCTACCCCAGACTTCTGTAATGCCTGCACAAGTACCTAGGGTATAAGGTAGAGCACCTCCTGCTATGTCTAAGAGATCAAAGAACTTTGTACTTGCTAGAGATCGTTTACTCTGGTCGTCGAGAATGGTATACAATCTTACAGCCTTTTCTGGTTTGCCTTGTCTGTATACACGAACCAAGCATATCTTAGCGCAGGATTTCCCACAAAGTCCTTCCCCACATACTGCAGTGCATGTTGAGAACACTGAGGTGGAGGTTGCCGTTTGTTCAGCATGCTCCCCGCCAAGCTTTGCCCTGGGGGAATTGTCGGTGGATGGAGTAGTGCTGTGTTGGTACAGATGAAGGGCTTGAACGTGGTTGTCACTACCGCATTCTATGCATTTAATGATGGCCTTACAGTCCTTTGCTAGGTGTTCTGTGGAAGCACATCATCTGAAACAAACTCCAAATTCCTTTAAAAGTTCCTTGCGTTCCTGTAGAGATTTTTTCCTGAAACCGATGCACTTCTTAAGTGGGTGTGGCTTGTTATGTATGGGACAATGACGATTTGGATCCTCGAGTTTCTTGTTTTGTCCAGTCTTCGGAAGAACCGTAGCAGGTGCAGGTTGCACATCAGTCCTTTTCACTGACACTGGACCTCTGCGGTCTCTGTGCGTTATGCGCGTGTTTGCAAGTCCTGGAAAAGGTGGACTGAGAGGGTTACAGTAACGGTAGAAGAAACTTGGGTCATTCTTAGAATCAGCGATTTCCTGTATGAAGGTACAGAAGCAGGAAAAGGGAGGAAAGGAAGCTCTATGCCTTTTCTTGTAAGTAGATCCTTGACTAACCCATTTTCTTGGATGCCTTATGGTAACTTAAGAAGAATAGGGTTGATGCCACGAGGGTTGTCAAGGTAACTAAGCCCGGGTAGGCCGGTGTCAGCTTTAGCTAGTTGAAGCTCTAGTAGAAGATCACTAAGTTCTTAAAGCTTTAAATTGTCTTTAGCTGTAATCCTTGGAAAGCCTTGCAACCTTTTGAGTAAGGCATCTTCGATGGCCTCAGAGCTGCCAAAGCTACGTTCAAGTCTGTCCCAAGCAGCGTTGAGACCTGCAGCAGGATTGGAAGTGTAAACTGTTTCAGGAGCATGCAACTGAGATGAGGGTAGATGACAGAATGAAGAAGAGGGGAGGAGACAAGAGACTGAGCAGAAGCTAGGGGAAGAGAGAAGGGACACACATAATGAAAGGCAAACTATGCATGTGTAACATGACAGTAGCATTTAAAACATAAATTAGGAAGATTAGCCTACTGTAAGTTTTTAGGGAAAGTCAATAAAAGCAGTGCACTGCTTTATGAATATAGTCCTAATTTTTATGACTGTTAAAGATAACCTCCTAATTCCCACATGTTAACATTAGGAATGAGCGAGCAAGATTATTAAGTTCGATCTCGCGGTGAATTTATAAAAACGGCTAAAACATTTCTGTGCTATTCTACAAAAAAAGATATTTCAGTCTGATACCTCTTGCAATCTATCACATATCTATCACAAAACCCATTGTGCATTGTGACAGGGCAAGTTAAGAGCCTTCTGTATATCTTGAAATATACAAATTTTGCAGTTAAAGTTGCTACCTCTTGTTATTTCTCAAAAAAGGCAGAAACAGTCCTACTGTACAAAAAAACC
Organism: Pyxicephalus adspersus; assembly: GCF_032062135.1. NCBI lineage: Eukaryota > Metazoa > Chordata > Amphibia > Anura > Pyxicephalidae > Pyxicephalus > Pyxicephalus adspersus. The sequence continues at coordinate 39,168,377 of NC_092871.1, forward strand.
CACTCATATTTCAGTCTGATACCTCTTGCAAGCGATCCACAAAGCCAGAAAGTTTTTCTGTATGTCCCTCAAAAAAAATACAGATATTTACTGTGATAGCACTTGCTATTTATCCAAAAGGCCAGAAAAATTTCTGAATTCCTCTCGAAAAAAAATACAGATATTTAACTCTGATAGCACTTGCTATATATCCAAAAAGCCAGAATAATTTCTGTATCTCTCTCAAAAAATACAGATATTTAACTGTGATAACACGTGCTATATATCCACAAAGCCAGAAAAATGGCTGTATTTCTCTCAAAAAAATACAGATATTTAACTGTGATAGCACTTGCTATATACCCACAAAGCCAGAATAATTTCTGTATTTATCTGAAAAAATACGGATATTTAACTGTGATAACACTTGATAAATATCCACAAAGCCAGAAAAATGTCTTTATTTCTCTTTAAAAAATACAGTTATTTAAATGTGATAGCACTTGTTATATATCCACAATGCCCGAAAAATTTCCGTATTTCTCTCCAAAAATTACAGATATTTACTGTGATAGCACTTGATATTTATCCACAAAGCCAAAAAAAATTCTGTATTTCTCTCAAAAAAATACAGATATTTTATTCTGATAGCACTTGCTATATATCCACATAGCCAGAAAAATGCCTGTATTTCTCCCAAAAAATACAGATATTTAAATCTTATAACACTTGCTATATATCCACAAAGCCAGAAAAATTTCCATATTTCTCTCAAAAAATACAGATATTTTACTGTGATAGCACTTGTTATCTATACAAAAGGCCAGAAAAACTTTAGTATTTATCTCCAAAAAATACAGATATTTAACTGTGATTGCACTTGCTATTTATCCACAAAGTAAGAAAAACTTCTGTATTTCACTCAAAAAACAACAGATATTTTACTCTGATAGCACTTGCGATATATCAACAAAGCCAGAAAAATTTCTGTATTTTTCTCATAAAAATGCAGATTTTACTCTGATGGCACTTGCTATATATCCACAAAGCCAGAAAAATTTATGTATTTCTCTCAAAAAAATAAAGATATTTAACTGTGATAGCATTTGCTATATATCCACAAAGCCAGAAAAAAATCTGTAATAAAATGCCAGTGTTTCTCTAAAAAAAATACAGATAATTTACTCTGGTAGCACTTGCAATGTAACCACAAAGCCAGAAAAAAATCTGTATTTATCTAAAAAAATACAGATATTTAACTGTGATAGCTCTTGCTGTTTCTCCACAAAGTAGAAAAACTTCTCTATTTCACTCAAAAAATACAGATATTTTACTCTGATAGCACTTGCAATATATCAACAAAGCCAGAAAAATTTCTGTATTTTTCTCATAAAAATAACAATATTTAACTGTGTTAGCACTTGCTATATATCCACAAAGCCAGAAAACTGCCCGTATTTCTCTAAAAAAAATACAGATAATTTACTCTGGTTGCACTTGCAATATAACCACAAAGCCAGAAAAATGTCTGTATTTATCTAAAAAAATACAGATATTTAAATCTGATAGCACCTATCTATAAAAAGGGCCAGAAAAAATTCTTTATTTTTCTCAAAAAAATACAGATATTTACCTGTGATAGCACTTGCTATGTATCCACAAAGCCAGAATAATTTCTGTATTAATTTAAAAAAATACAGATATTTTACCCTGATAGCACTTGCTATAAAATCTACAAAGCCAGAAAAATTTCTGTATCTCTTTTAAAAATATATAGATATTTTACTGTGATAGCACTTGCTATATATCCACAAAACCAGAAAAATGCCCGTATTTCTCTAAAAAAAATACAGATAATTTACTCTGGTAGCACTTGCAATGTAACCACAAAGCAAGAAAAATGTCTGTATTTATTTAAAAAAATACAGACATTTTACTCAGATAGCACTTGCTATATATCAACAAAGCCAGACAAAATTCTGTATTTCTCTCAAAAAAATACAGATATTTAACTGTGATAGCACTTGCTATATATCCTCAAAGCCAAAAAAAAATCTTTATTTCTCTAAAAAAAACATTTAACTGTGATAGCACTTGCTATATATCCACAAAGCCAGAAAAAATTTTGTATTTCTCCTAAAAAAAACAGATATTTTACTCTGATAGCACTTGCTATATATCCAAAAAGCCAGAAAAATGTCTGTATTTATCCTAAGAAATACAGATATTTAAATCTGATAGCACCTGGTATCTATAAAAAAGGCCCGAAAAAATTCTGTATTTCTCCCAAAAAACTACAGATATTTAACAGTGATAGCACTTGCTATATATCCACTAAGCCAGAAATATTTCTGTATTTCTCTAAAAAATACAGATATTTTACTCAGATAGCACTTGCTATATATCCACAAAGCCAGAAAAAAATCTGTATTTCCCTCAAAAAAATACAGATATTTAACTGTGATAGCACTTGCTATATATCCACAAAGCCAGAAAAAAATCTTTATTTCTCTAAAAAAAAAAAAAAAGATATTTAACTGTGATAACACTTGCTATATATCCACAAAGCCAGAAAAATTTTTGTATTTCTCCTAAAAAAAATACAGATATTTTACTCTGATAGCACTTGCTATATATCCACAAAGCCAGAAAAAAATCTGTATTTCTCTCAAAAAAATACGGATATTTAACTGTGATAGCACTTGCTATATATTTCTATTTTTTTCTTTCGAAAAAATACACATATTTCATTGATACCTTGCTATTTACCAAAGAAAACTGTTTGGTACAGGTGCATTTTTTCCCAAATAAGTTAAAGATGATTGGTAAATGCTGGGGAAGGCATGGTGTTTGGCGACCTGCTGCATCTGGCAGGGCTCATACTCCCTAGGAGTCCGCCACTGTAGGACAGCAGCAGCAAACTGTTGGGGGCAACAGCACAAGTTGTGAAACAGGTCTGAGATGTGTGCGGAGCTCCAGTACGCTAGTAGATTTATTGAGAGGGCGGACTACAATCATACAGCCACATCATATTGAGAGTATTGTGGACTGGGTCACAGGGGCCTCAAGTGCAGCAGGCTCTTCTTCTACAGCAGGCTCTTTTTCTGCAGCACCAGCAGCAGCAGCAACCAGCAGAGCCGTGACAGGACAAAGACAGGGGTTAACGTGGCTAACATGCCTGTACCTCCCAATGACTCCAATGATTTTTTAGGAAATATAGCCTACAATGAAAAATACATTTCCATGCAAAAAAATTGTACCGCTTTTTGCGTGGAAATTTGGACAGAAAAAGGGTGCAGCACCCCCCTTTATTCTCAATTACCTAGGCGATCGAGAATGAATCTGAGCGCAGAGCCTCCTGGGATACCTACGTCACGCATCCCGGGCAACTCATGGCTGCTCCTTCTGCGCAAGCCCGAGCATCTTGAGGAGGAGCCCTTTCATCAATAGAAAAAAAAAATGAAAGTTTTTTCCCAATGTACGTCACCAAACTCACGCCTGTGCTGTGCGAGTTCGGGTGATGCCGGACACCGGGCTGAAGACAGATACCTGGATGACGTGGGACCCGATGAAAGAAACCTCCAGACGAATAGACTGATCTGCAGGATTGAAGATAAGTGTGATTTTATTGTTTTGAGTTTACTTCCGCTTTAAAACTATCTAAAGTAGTTGCTGAAACTACTACCTGAGGGAGCCTCTTCCACATTTGCACAGACCTTACAGTAAAGAATGCCTCCCATATCTGGAGCTTAAACTTCTTTTACCTCTTGTCCTTTGTTACAATCTGAAAGTGAATAATTGAGAAGAGAGTTCTCTATATGGACCATTTATATAATAATATAAATACTAATATAAGGAAACAAGGGTAGAACATCCAGTGTCAGGGTAGTATGCTCTCATACTTGCATCCTGTTGATTGCAGAATTCTAGTTCTGACTAGGAGGAGGATGTGGCAGACCTTGACAAGGAGAGTAGTGGTCATATTTTCTGCTGGCAATTGAACTCAATTAAAAGCCACATAAAATAAGACATCCAATGCACCCTCAATTCATCCAATGTATTTGTGCATAGCTACAATTGTTCTTTAAAAAAGAAAAAATAGGTAAAGTATCAACATTGAAGTGACCATTTTAACAAAAATTGAAAATTTAGCTATAACAAATTTAGCTAAACATAGAAAAGTAGCTATTTGGCTTCCAGGCTAAATATTCAGAGGATTTTTGCTGTATTAGAAGATTCCATTAGATTGCCCTCTAAACATAAATACATTGATGTTCTACATAGAAAAGCAATGCCTTGACATCCTAATTAAGATTCAAAGTCTTTAGCCAACTATGTGTTATATTGCCCAGTCTCTTTTGGACTTACTTATTACTGTGTATTGTTAGTACCTTTATACTGAATGGCCCAGTTTAGATGGAAATAAAGTTCACTCCATAACAAAAGCTAGACAGCAGGATTTTTTTGAGAGAATAGACATCAAAGTATGCTAAGCCACACATGCTAGACACACTGTGACGAGACAAAAAAAAATCTCCATGCCTATGTGTAGGAGTTCTGTGGCATCCCAGCCTAATCAATAAAGATTTCCAAATACTGTGAACCTGGAAGAAGATAAAAGAAAACAGAAGAGAAGTGTGAACTCCATAGCGCTAGAATTTTTCCTTTCAGCAAGTAATTCTGCTGTGCCTACTTGCAAACTATATTAGAAATTTCTGGGAGCCCCAAAAATAGCAGCATTTTTTGCCAGTTTAAATACCTGATAATAGTTGACATTCTGTATAATGGTTAAAAAGTGGAGTGGATTTTAGTCTTGCAGAGTTTTCAGTTCTATTTTAGGCAAAGTGCAATGAGAATTGCATTGAATCAGGTTACTGAGAGGAACCAGGTAAATATATCATATGTATTTGCTGTATTGCATATTACACTTTGTTACATTTCTTTACTGATGTAATTTCTTCACATCATTTTTTAAAAGCTATGTGGTCTTTTTTTTAAAGCTATGTGGTCTTATTTTAAAAGCACATTTGTTTGTGATACATGTGATGTAGAAGAGTAAGAGCCCTCCATATTTTTTTTTAATTGGGTATCAAACAGGTTATTTAATTTTGCTAGGGAAATTCCCTATAAGTACTATGAAAATGGGTGACTGTTATACGAGCAACACATATTTTACTATAATTTTACACTTTGTATGATTTCTAATCTTTGCCTATGCTAAGAGAAATGTACTAATTTACCTAAATACATATTAATTACAGGGGTTTTCAACATTCTGTCAGAATTTTCCTTTTTTAACCCCTGTTGATAATGTCTTGATATACATCTAAACAATGTTCCTTTGATTGAAAATTTGAAAATTTTCAGCCACATTTTAGTCTCCTCTCAGTGCCTTGCTAATGAATAGTTCATTAGTTTTGGCATGTCCGTGTCTCTGAATGCATGCTCAGTCCTGTTCATAAAAGATTAGGAGAAGACATTATTAATCAGTTTATTTCCAGCTGAGTCCAGGTGTTGCTCATTAACATTTGATAGCGCTGTAACATTATAGTAAAGATATCATGGAAAAATGGAAAATGTTATTATCATGACCCAGAATTTCATGAATATTACAATTAAAAAGGACACATTTATATGTAATATTGTTGCTTAAAAATATATGTGAAGTTCAGTTTAAATGTAAAAAAGTCAAATGAAAAAAAAAAACCTTTATAATACAATGAAAACTTATAATAATACAAATAATAATAATTATAAGCCTAAAATGTATAACTCATAATTTAGAACCTATATATTTTGCAGAATGTTTGTAGGGTAGGTCCTGAAAGGATCTGCTTCTACTTCTAGTTCCTTGAATGCACCCTGACTTCTCCTTCAACAAGAAAGACAGACGTCTGTAGAGATATCCCAATAACACACACGCACACAGTATGGTCTTAGGAATAGTCTCTGATCTTTATTTGACAAGGCGGTCTTTTTATACACATTGGTATACAAGGGGGTTGTGTTATTCACGTACAGCTATTTATGTTTTAGCCATATATAGTGTCACTTGATACATTGCAAGGCATACATTGTACTTCAAGGAGTTTTTGTCATCTGGTTACAGAGTAGACAGAAATAGAAATACAACTCCTATATACTACAAGTATATGGCTCATATTAACAAGCTTAACATTAACATTAATTAGCTATACTCTCCTAGTTAACCCTTCAATCCCCTCTTAAGTCATGAACATGACTTATTTCCTTCAAACATAGAGAGGTAAGTAGCATATTTTTGTCCAGGATCTGTTGTCACGGTCGCTTCCGTGACTGAAGTTTGAGGATCTGTCAGACAAGCTGCAGATGAGGTTATCTGACAATCTGTTTGTTTTTTACTTGTTTCTGTGTTGTTGTTTGTAATGACCACTCCCCTTGTATCAGGTGCAGCTGGTGGTCATTACTGCTCCTCCATTTAGTCTGGCCTCACACTTCATGCTGTGCGGTTGATATTCACTGCTGGGTTGTGAAGAGCTGGAGTGTTGTGCCATTCTGAGTTTCTGTTTATATCTGCTAATAAGATAAGTTGCTTTACTTTTGGTGTTTTGTGGTTATTTAGTTGTTTACTAGGCCTCAGGGAGACACTGGGCCTTCATTGGGGAAGGAACCAGTAGTCTCAAGCCAGACACTACTGCTAGGGCTATACAGGGCTAGTAGGGCCTAGGTTCCTATGTATGAGTATTCCCACCATCAGGGGATACTCATACGGTTAGGAGTTAGGGCTAGGTTAGGGTGTCTGCAAGGGGTGACCATTCCCTTTTTCCTAGCCTCTGGAGGGCTAGTAGTGAGTAAAACCTTTCTGTTTCCCTCCCGTCCCTGTTATTCGTGACATCTGTGGGCTTTGGACACATAGCGCAGAATGTTTGTATAAGGGAAGGGATACATTGGATACAACAACATAAAATAATCAAGGAAGCAATTATAATTACAATACTGATAAATAATGTTCTTAACCAAATCAAATCTGCCAGCCAGCTCAATAACCAGTCCCGCCAGGAGGATGAACCAACATCCTCCTTGATAATATTAGCAATTTCCTGTAATGCTTGAATATGGGACTGAATTGATCTGGAATGGTCAGATAAATTAAAACAACACATTCCTTCAAAATCCTGACACCCTTTGTTATGTTTAAGTAACAAATAATCTACAGCAAATCTAGTTTCTAGCACTGCTCCTCTTAATCCTTGTAGATCTAAAAGCATGTTTTATAAGGTGGTAGAAGTATAATTACTAAATCAGAGATTTAGCCAGGTCACATGCAATAGAATTTATAGTACGAGTATTATATATAGCCAGTCCAGGAACTCCCAATATAGAGGCCCCGAAACTTGTATATTCTGCACGGCTGAGAAGGGGTAGAGTAGATTCACAGTTTTCTGATAAAGTCTTGGTAACCGATCTGTAAGCTCTCCTGATAGGGGGTTGTCTAGGAAGGGCCAAAGTCAGCCTGGATAATGTACAGGGACCTCCAATAACATTGGCAGGAATATAATTGTAAGTGCTGTTACGACATGACAAAAACCATCCCTTAGGGAACATTATATTATAGATAAAACTGGGAGTCACAATGGTCTTCTTACAATCATGGAATTATCCAGGGAGCTAGCAATCCTACTATTTTTTTTACAGATGTCGTTAATATAATCATATACACTATTCTTAGGTAATCCTCTTTTTATGTCTCTATCATCACAATATAAGGTCATATCCTGAGAAAAGGTAAAACAGGTCTCTGCTGCAGTCACATTAACAGTAGTTATTCTAATATTATCCCTGCTATATCCTAATTTTTGACATTCCCCACAGAAGTCATACAAGGGAATAAAAGATTGTGTATTTTTAGTCATCGAACCAGACTTCAAGGAGGGATTCATGGGGTGCAGGCACAGCTACAACACATGTTTTTATAAGGTCCCGTGGGCTCTGTAGGTCTTCAAGGCACAATGAGCTAACATTTAGGGCATTTGCCATCCTGACTATACTATCCTGTTCAGAATGAAAGGGATCGGGAGCAAAGGGATCTTGCTCCTGAGCTCTTTTGGATACTGACTGATTATTCGGTGTACCACATAAGAAACTCATCTCCTCTGGATGATAGATACAAGTAGTAATAAGCCAGACTGGCAAGAGAACACAAAGATTAATAATTATCAGTAGACAAACAAATCTCCCAGAATATTGTGGGGTCATCATCTTCAGCCTCTGGCAAGGCACTTTTCAGGGATTTCATACCTGCTTCACCCTCTTTGTCTCTGTTCGACGCTGGAAAAGAAGCCTCAGGGACCCTTTTCACTCTGCTAGCGTGAATCCAGATTGGAGCCTCTTCTGTGAGAATCACTGTTCTGGTGACTGCTACCACTCGGGTGGGTGGTCCAAATGGGAACTCACTCTGTTTTTGCCATTTTGCCAGGCACTGGACTATCACCACGTCTCCTGGTTGGAAAGGATGCGTAGGTTCCTGTGGAGAGAAAGGAGAGGCACGAGCAACATTTTTTTCAACTTGATCTAAAGCTTCTACTAGTTTCCTCACATATTCTGCCTGTACTACTTCTAGATCCCCTTTTTCTATCACCGGGGCCTTTGGACCCCAAGGGGTGGGGAAGGGTCTTCCCATTAGGACCTAAAATGGTGAGTAACCAGTATTCTTGTTAGGCTGCATCCTAATTTCTGCTAGGGCTACAGGCAAAAACTTTTTTCCAATTAGTGAACGTGTGTCCAGTATCTTTCCCTATTTTTTCTTTGATTGTTCTATTCATCCTTTCTACTACCCAAGAACTCTGAGGGTGGTAATGGAGGTTGAACTTCCAGTCAATCCTAAGGGCTTTGGAAAGCTCCTTACAAACCCTGGATGCAAAAGCTGGGCCATTGTATGAGTTAATTTGAACAAGGCATCCCCATCTGGGGATGATCTCTTGTAACAGAATCTTTACCACAGTTTGTGTGGTTTCATTGGTAGTAGGAAAAACCTCTGGCCATCTAGAGAACATATCCACAATGACAAGGGCATACTCCTGCTTTCTTCCTGTCTTTGGGATATAGGTAAAGTCAATTTGTAAGTGAGTGAATGGCAAAGTCGGGTAATGCAGATGCTGATGTTGGGCCTTTATTTGGGTTGTTTCTGAGACATATAATACATCGTGAAACATAGGATTGTACCTTTGATCTAAGGCTTGGTATAAAAAAATCTCTCCTAATTAGGTCAGTGGTTGCCTGTGCTCCCCTATGGCCAAGGCCATGATATTGTGCAATTAAAATTGGGGCGCTTGCAAATGGAATACATGGTTTCCCCTCTTTGCAGATAAGACCCGTATCAGGGTCTTGTACTGCACCTACCGACTGCCATTCTAACTTGTCACTACTTGTAGCCAAATCCTGGAGGCTTAGCAATAAATTGTCTGTTGCTGCCTGTCTAATAGCGGCCTCCTTTGCTGCCTTGTCAGCTAGGGCATTCCCTTTAACTATGTCTGTTTGGAGGCCAGTATGTGCTTTACAATGGATAATAGCGACTTTGCTTGGTAATTGGATGGTGGCTAGGAGATCATGTACTAGGGTGGAATCTGAGATTTGCTTCCCATCTGCAGCTATGAAGCCTCTTCTCTGCCAGATTACCCCATGATCATGTACAACCCCAAAGGCATATTTGGAATCAGTGTATATATTTACATCTTTTCCCTCAGAAAGACAACAAGCTCTAGTGAGGGCAATCAGTTCAGCTGCTTGGGCTGACTGAAAAGGTATAGGATTTGATTCTAGAATAACATCAGGCAGTTTAACCACAGCGTATCGCGCATTGTCATTAGGGCGGGAACAGGATCCATTCACAAAAATATCAGGTGCTCCTTCAATGGGTGTGGACTGTAAGTCATGTCTAGGTGAGGTGTGTTCATGTATGAGTTCAGTACATTCGTGGGGAGGAGGCAAATCATCCTGCTCTCCCTTATATCCAAGTGAGGCATTTAGTATAGCCATTGGACCGAATGTGGGTGCTGAGTATTTAATATGAAGTTGGGGGTTAGATAACAGCAAAACTTCATATCCACTCAGTCTTTGTGCTGACATATGTTGCGTATGTATGTTTTTTAATAGGGCCTGAGCATTATGTGAGGTATGCAGAGTGGTAGGATGACCTAGGGTAATAGGTGTTGCCATCTCAGCGACCATGGCACAGGCTGCCAAACTCCTGAGACATGCAGGCATGCCCTGGACCTGTAGCGGAACCACTTTTGAGGAAAAAAGCAACAGGGCGAAATTTGCCTCCATGTTCTTGTGCCAGGACTCCATGGTTTTACAATTGTTCCTGGCAAATAAGCAAAACATCATGCCGTAGTCGGGTAGGCCCAGGCCAGGACTTGAAACCATTGCACATTTTAAATGACTAAAAGCTTGTAACATTTCATCAGACCATTTAATGAAATCAGGCATATCAGTCTTAGTGGCTTGTCTCAGAATATTGTCATAGTAGGAACAATCAGCTATCCATTGGCGGCAGTAACCAATCATGCCAAGAAAGGTTAACATGTCTTTCTTGCTTTGTGGGCGGGCCGACTCAATACAGCAGTAATTCTGGCATGGCTGATTTTCCTTTCACCTTTACTGAGAACAAAACCCAAATAATCAACACTTTCTGTACACCATTGTAATTTTGACACCTTGTGTCCATATTCACATAACCACAGTAATAAGCTAACCCAGTCTGCCCTGCAGGCCTCCCGAGTAGAACTACATATGAGGTGATCGTCCACATATTGTAGAAGGACAGAACCATGAGGGGCAGTCCAAGGGCGCAATGTAGCTTGGAGGACAATTAAGTAGACTACTGGGGAGTCCACATAACCCTAAGGCATTCTACACCAGGTATACTGGCAATATTTAATAGAAAGGCAAAGAGTGGCCGTGTCTCCTTGTCAACTGGGACAGAAAAAAATGCATTCTTTAAATCAATAACAGAGAAAATCTCTGCATGGGCAGGAATAGCTGATAGCAGAGATGGCACGTCTAGAACCAGAGGGGCTATGTGTATGATATGAGCATTTACTGCTCTAAGATCCTGGACAAACCTAAAGGTATTGTCAGACTTTCTCACTGGGTTGATAGGTATATTATAGGGGGAAATAATTTCCTCAATAACCCCTGCCCCTAGGAATTCCAACATAGGTTCAATTCCCTTTTCTTTGGGAATGGGGAAAGTGGTTATTGTTTAATATAAACAGGTGCAGTGCCCGGCTTAAGCATTGCCTTATATGGTGTACAAGAGATTAGGCCAACATCTTGGTCAGTATTTGCCCAAACCTCAGGAGGAACCTGATCAAGTAGCGGATCCTGTGGTTGGCATTCCAAATGTAAAAAACAATTACCGTTTGGTACATGGATGGGCATGACTGAGGATGTGACATGTAGGTGTTCCGTCTTACTAATCCCCAACTGCAACTTTAATAGAACAAACAAATCTCTCCCTAATAAACTCACAGGACAATTTGGAATGATCCTGAAACCGTGTGTGAACATTGACTGGTGATTGTATGGATGTTGGATCGAGAGAGGAGGACTATAATAATCCTCACATAAAGTGCTACAAGTAGCACCAGAATCTACAAGAAAAGGGAGAGGACGTCCCCCTATGTTTAACACAATCAGTGGTGACTCCTTATAGTGGTTCGTGATGAGAGTGAATGCCGGGATACTGTCCCCCCCGCCTCCTCATTGTAATGTCTGTTGTCCCCAGGCTACAGGGAAGCGAGGGGTATTATTCTGGGGCTGTGGTGGGGGAAGATTTTGAATCTGAGTTTGAGCATATTTTGGGGCATTTTGCCCAAGTGGGTAGGGGCATCGACTGATCCAGTGGTCAGTCTTACCACAATTAAAGCAACCTCTACCCCTTCCTCTGCTCCTTTCCCTTCCTGGTAAACCTCCCCTCTTGGACTAATTCGGGGGGCAGTTCCTTTCCTGAGTCTGGTAATGGGCTTCTTTGGGTCTTACCACTTCAAAACAGCCAGCTGCATCTTTCTCCATTAATTTGCTTTGGAATTGATCTTTATTAAGACTAGGCCATTCGGAGATCATTTGCTTAACAGTAAGCTGGAGATGTGGCTTTAAATTGGTAAGGAAAGTCTGAATGAGCATGAAATGCCTATTATCCTGAATACTCATTCCTGCTTCCAGAGTCCAAAATTCATTAAACCTCTTCCAGAAGTCTATAACAGACTCTCCTGATTTTTGTTTACAGGATACAGCGGTAGGCAACGAGGACCTAGCTTGAAAACACCTCTCCATTTCACGCTTAATTTCTTCCCACATTGTGTCTATGCCCGCCTCAGTATTTAGTTTATAATTTCCAGCAGACGTATTTGGGGGCTCTAAAGTGCTTATAGAGGGGACCTTACTCCAATCCCAGGGAGAATTTTTTCCCACTATCCCACCTATTATGAGATGCATATTCTCCTGTGTCAGACACCTTCCTTTACAGGCTCTCTTTAAATAATGGAATGTCCCAGATGAAGATGAAGATGATTTAGGGCAGTGCTTAACAATCTTATTAATATCATCTACTTCAATAGGTTTCTTTAACAAGGTGTCTCCTAAACATAACCTATTAACCATGTCCATATGGAGGGTGTCATTAGCCCCTCTATCCATCCTGTCATATTATCCACCCAGGGAGTAACTAAATAGTAATCAGTCCCACAGACCTGAGCTACAGAATCCTTACATGTTTCTCCTACATACGGAGGGGGTGGAGAGACCTTTCCTTGTTTTGCACCCATGTCTTGTAACTTAATTAAGACGAAAGCAGAGCTGAACTCTTCCCAGGACTGGCTGTACTGAACCGTAAAGGCTCCGACAATTCCTGTCAACTGGGTACAGAGGACTTATGTCTATGCTCAATTTCCTTCTCAACTGCCTGTTAGTATTATCCCTTAAAACCGTCACTTGCGTTCACCAGTTTCTGGGTCAGCGGGTTTCCCCTCGCCAGAGTGGTGGGGCGTCTTACGGTTCTCCAGGACACACACACAATAAAGTTAGTACAGTTTTCACAGTATCATATGCTGCTTACCTTCAGCACGAAATTAAATTACTTAATATTTCATAACATCACAGTATCATTTGCTGCTTACCTTCAGCATAAAATAAAAATACTTAATACTTCATAACTCCATAAGAGAGCATAAGAAAGCAACAGATAAGAAGCGATAGAAATTGGCTGACAAGAAAAATCAGGGTGCAGACAATTGTTAAATTCTTCCCTTAAGAATACCTCTTTTAAATTCTTCCCTAAAGATTTTCTCTTTTGAATTCTTCCCTAAAGAATTCCTTTATAGACTTGGCCATTAGTCTATTTAGTTCTGGGGACTTCTCAAATAAGTCTACAGTTTAAAGCCTATCTTCCCTAAAGATAGATACTTTCCCTTTCAGTCTATTCTAAGTGGATTCAGGATAAAAGCAGCAGAGAGTTTCGGAAAGGATCGGAATTCCCCTAAGCCTTAAGGCAGGGACTTTCCGTACTCACCAAATTCCTGTGTGCTCTAATCCTGGACCGGAGCCCCCAGCTGAAAGGATCTGCTTCTACTTCTAGTTCCTCAAATGCACCCTGACTTCTCCTTCAACCAGAGAGACAGACATCTGAAGAGATATCCCAATAACACACACGCACACAGTATGGTCTTAGGAATAGTCTCTGATCTTTATTCGACAAGGCGGTCTTTTTATAGATATATCATATAAACCAATACAATAGCATTGTTTAGAACACATATCATTTTTGTCTGTTATAACTGAACATTTTTTCTTGTTTTAAATGTACAAAAAGAATGGTAATTAAATGATTAATTGATGTTTATATGTTTGCAATTATGTGCCTTGAAAATCCATTGGGAAATAAGCATTGTATAGGGTTTCTTACGGCACTAATGGGTTGTCTCCAACACTAACAAAATAAAGAACTGAACATTGTTTAACAATAACATTTTTGGAGACAGCAGTAGGAAACATTTGAATTTTTTAGCTGTAAAAAGACAAAAAAGACAACAGTATAGAAAAGGTGAACTATTTATTCTACACGGGGAACAGAGAAATTAACAGAGCATGCTCAGATTAAGGCTGTAGGGGAACATACCAGGAGAAGCAACATATGCCAATGAAGAAAAGAGGTTCCATTGGTCTGTGTATCCTTAAGGTAAATACATGGGCACATTTCCCTGTGTTTCCTTGCTTTAAGAACTATTGGGTTGGTAAATTTTAAATTGAAGTACATGGTAAGTCCAGAAACTTGTTACTGGACCCTTTCTTGTATGCACAGTAAACATTTTGCTGATTATTCTGGTCTTGGTTCCTGTGTTTTTACTTAATAACAATAATATGCTGCCAAGATTTTTTTTAGCTTTGAAAGATATTTTATATTATGAATATTAATAAAAATAAATAAATAAAGTAAAACAGGGAAACTAACAAATAGTTCCCCTTTGAAAAGCTAGCAGAAGGTCAACTGCAGGCGAAATTCAGCTGTCAATAAATTCTGTTTTGCTGATTTTTGGTGGCAAAAAAAGAAATTAGCAGTTGTTCCTTTTTTGATACTACTATGAAATGTATTTTCAACAATCTGCATGAAGAAACTCTTTTTTTTAATTTTACTTAATATTATTATTATTATTATTATTATTAATAGATAGCTTTGGGCTCTTCTTGTTTAGTTTAAGATATAAATGAGTCATCGAGCACTGCTTACAGAATGTATAACTTAAAATAAGTATGCCTTAGTATATTTTATTACAAAAATGCTGAATCTGCAAGGTTTTTATCCTTTATTTTGAATCAGTTGGTCAGCACTGAAATATATCTGTTGTTCAAAGCTTGTAATATTGTAATAATTTGTAATAATATAGAGAAATGTTTATTATTGTAATTTAAAAAACTAGCTAATCGAAAGAGTACACATGATTACTAGAATAAAGGAGAATTTACAAGAGGTGTGTTTATTTATTATTACTATGTATTAAAAAAAATAGAGATTCATTTTTTAAAGCAATATGTTTTTTTAAAGGAAGAGGCAGCTAAAATCACTCATTTTTCCTTGTTTTGTGCTACTTTTCATCATATTTTGTTACGAGTGGAGCGAAGCTACCCTAACAAAAAGAACACCTCTGACAGCTCCATCCACTATATTATACTGGCAGTACAGTGTTCATAAATAAGGAGAAGCGTCTTTGCATTATTTAGTTTATTTACATGGTGAAGACCTGCTCTGCTGTTAACTGATGTGTTTTATGTTCATGAGTATAAAGGCCTCTATGTACGCATTTTTTTTATTCTTATAAAAAGATTATTTTTTGAAAATGGGTCATTATATATGGACAGTTCAAATGTAGACATTGCTTATATGAATTCCTGGATTAAGGAACATAAGACTAAGTGCCTGCATAGAACAGCTGGAACATGCAGGTTTTAAAATATTTTGACTGAGTGGACCTTTGTTGAAACTCTCATATATAAACCTGTCAGTCAGGTATGATGGTATATCTATCAGTACTCCATGGTCAGGCAACAACATATAGCACACAACATATTTGGTGAACCCGATATACTAAAAATGTAGAGTATGTTTACTTTGACAAGTGATTTCGGACTAAGCTTGGTAAATGAGGTATAAAAATTCACATTCCAAAAATTCCAAAAATATACAATACCAGGAAATTTTGGATCATTTATTTCAGCATAGTGTGATTATTCCTCTTTGTTTTACTAAATCAGAGTCAGTGGGTCTGATTTAATAAAGCTTTCTAAGACTATAGAAGAGAAACTAGGTGATCCAGCAAATCTGAAATGGGTTTCTTAAAATAATTTCCCATTATTTGGCAAATGTTTTCCTAGACCAAATTTATTGAAAGATTGCTGAATCACCCAGATTCTCCCATGATAGTTTATCTTCTCCAATCTTGGAAAGCTTCAATAAATTAGGCTCAGTGTGTCACGTTATGTAGTCTTTTCACTAATGCTGTATTAATACTGGCAAGACAGACATTATCATTTTTTTTTTTTGTTTTTTACATTATCTCTTCTTCTGCTCTGGTAAATGCTGTTTTTCTTTTAACCGACCTGGGGTAATCTGGAGTCTCTGGACTCGGGCTGGAATTGAGGTCTTACCTGGTCCTCGAGAGCCTGCGGTGTCCGCCAGTGATGCCAGCCCAGCATCTGTGTCCACTTGGTGCTGCCCGGCCGGCATCTGCGTCCCGTTGTCGATGCTCGGCCAATGTGTTCCCTGGCCTCGCATCCCAGCATGTGAATGTTGGAGATGCGAGGCTAGGGCATGCAGATGCCAGGCAGGCATGTGACGTGTGTGCGTGTGGCGTGTTTGCGTTGATGGGCAGGACCAGTGGGAAATTTAAAATTAGAAGTATTTTTAAATGTACCGATTTGACATTTAAAAATACTAAATTAATCATACCACCCAGGAGGTTAAAGAGGTCCTACATCTATTATACTCACACCAAAAATAATAATAATGAGCAGTAAATGTAAGGTATAGTATACACAAGGAAACAAAATATGTGCTTAGTATACCAAACCTAGTAGAACAAATACTGCATTTTTCGTTTTAGTTGTAGAACCACTGAAGGATTGATTGAAATCCTTGTGTCATTTGGTTAGAATACAAAATTGGCCAGCAATAGTGATAAGGCAATATCTTCAATTAAAAAGCATACCCACATTTACCTAGATTGGAATTAGCTAGGAAACCCTATTCATATCAAAAAGAAAGTCCAAGAGAGAGAAAAATACTGTACCTAATTGTGCATCATACTGGACCTGTTTTCCTATAATCATAAGTATTAAACACTACTCTGCAAATAGTTCTCATCAATTTAAAATAAAATTAAAAAAAGTACCAACCATTTTCCAGGATTTTTGGATTTTTTACTCTAATGACATTGCTTCACTTTTCTAATTCCGATGTCACATAATAACATGTGCAAGCCATTCATTTATTCACATAGAGGCCCATCCTGCCTGATAATAAAAAACCCATTAAAAGCAGAACAACAGAAATGTGCTACCATCCATGCTTGATCCAGGAGAAGGTCATAAACAGTGCGAGGAAAAATGTTTTATACAGAAAGTGGGTGGAGGTCCTTTAACAAGGGTGTTTCACTTTAACCCGAAACATTCTCTGATATCAATTTGCAGGTATTGAAACTTTTAACAGTGGCCTAGCTGGATATATTTAATATATATATATAATTTAACTAATAAAACAAATTTACACATCTTTATTGTAATAAAACATAAAGAAATAAAAGATAAAGAAAAGAGAATTTGACACTGAGCTATGATGTCTGAAAGGGTAGATTGAAAGGTATACTCCCCTCAGAATTAGGAGTGATTGTTAAAGTTCAGTGTTCAGTTCACTGTCTGGTTTAGCAGGAAATGAGATAAAGTTGCTGGCTGTAGTTCTATCTCTGGAAGTTGTAATGTAATAGGATTCATGACGCTTGGCCCTTCTTTTTCAGTAATACCTAGATCTAAAAAAAAACATTCCCTTTTCTTCAAGTATCCTTGAATGCAAGGTTATCATGTTTATAAAAGTTGTCATCAAATTTCAGTATCCCAAAGGAATATGGCTGGAATAAAATGAGGAAAAGAATCTTACACCAATCCAAAAGGGAACAAGTTTTAGGGAGTAACTGTGAGCATATGTGCTTGATTCTTGCGGACCTTTCATTGGCATGATAATGGATAAAATTAATTTATTTAGTCACTGACATTTGACGAGATTTATTAACAGTGGATTTGATCCATTGAATATGACGCTGTTTTCCTTTGCAATTGTCTTTGTGTGTCTCGATTGATAAAATACATTATCAGCCAAATCATTTTTCTATAGTGATGAATATGGAAAAATAAGTCAGACATTCCCCTGAAAGATCACCATTGAATGTTAATTTGTCAAAATTGTGTGTTCCAAACAAAAGTAACATAAGAAAAATCATATTTGTTTCAAGTGCTGTCTGACTTTGATCCATATTCATAGTGGCCACTCTCCAAATGAAAAAGATTCATGTTTTTTGGCAGGTAATAGGGGACAGCACCTATGACAATATAGAAGGATTTTGAGTCTTTAGGAAAGCATTCCTATTACACCAAAAGCATAATAAAATATTGTGTGACAACCACAAATACGGTTATTCTTCAACACAGCATTGTTGTGCATTTTCCTGGTTACACTGGGGAATGCATTTTTTGTTGAGTTAGATCTTACACTTGTTTTTCACTAATTTTTGGGTGGTGAATTCAGAAATGACCCCAGTTTTTTGCTATCACATCCAGTTTTTACGATACAGGGTACCCTCCATTTTTGTCAAAAAACATTCAAATTTTACATATGATGAAAAAATAATGAAATAATAACTTGAATGCACTGTTTTTTTAATGTACTTTGTTCAAACAAAGGATTTATTGTTACTTTTTTTCACATTAAAACATTTGAAAATAATCAGGTAGCGGTAATTAAAGGTAAAAATGTACGCTTATAGCATTTCCTGGAGTGTTCAGTGTTTAGGACAATCCCGCCGGGTGCTCCAACAAAATTAGTCAGCCATCATACGTACATCCCATCTACCCTGATACTGTCCTACCATGGCCTTTAAATCTTGGTGGAATCATTCACCTTGCTCATCACTGACTGCACTAAGGTTTTCCGAGAAGTTAGAATGATGGCTATGCAGAAAATGCAACCAAGCATTTTGTAGCTTCAAGAGTTTCTGGACAATTTCTGTGTAATTATTTGCTTGTTTGTTTCCAAGAAAGTCTTTCACTAAAGCTTTGAATGATAACCAAGCATTCTTTTTGATATTGTCCTGATTAAATGTTCATCTTTGATGAGCTGCCGAATCTGTGGACCATCAAACACACCAGCCTTTATTTTTTCAAATGACAGGCTAGGAAATGCCAAAATGAGGTACTTGAAACAGTCTCCTTCAGTTGGCAAAGCTTTAATGAACTGCTTCATCAGACCCAGTTTCATGTGCAGAGGCAGGAATATAATATTCTTTCTATCAACAAGTGGCTCATGTAGAATGTCTGGATCACCTGGTTTTAGGGCAGATCCTGGAGGCCAATTCCTTTCCACCCAATGCCTCTGTTGAGCTCTGCTGTCCCACATGCACAGATAACTGGGATACTTGGTGTATCCCTGTTGCTGACCAAAAGAGAAGCATACCATTTTAAGGTCAACACAGATGACCCAATTATGTTAGTGATATTGCAACAACTCAATAACTCTCATTATGTCTGCATATTCTTCACAAAGAGAAACTGAATGGCCAATTGGGACTGACCCAAATATATTGACATTGTGAAGGAGGACACATTTTAAGCTCCGCTTTGAGCTATCGAAGAATAGTCGCCATTCAGTTAAGTTATAGATTGGAATTCTCAATTCCTCCAAATAAACCAGGTATGCTATGGCAAAACACAAAGCCACTGTCAGTTCTAAAGTACTGCAGAAATTAAATTTCGCTGGTTCGAAAGCACAATACCTTTGTTCCTTTTTCAAGTAAGTTTTTTTTTTCACGCAGTCTTGATGCTAGGAGTTCTGAAGCCTTCTTCGATAGTGACAAATCACTCAACTCATGCTAATCAAATCCCTTACAAATGGAGTCCTCTTCAATTTCAAACTCTTCATCATTGTTGTCACCTAGTTCACCACCATAATCATGTTCATCAAGAGATAGTAGTGTAATGAAAACCATCACTGGGATTTCATCTGAATGAGCCACTAGGCATATAACCGATTGTAGACTAGGATACTCTATGTTACATTTATTTTTCTTGTTATATCCTGAATTTTTTACTATACAAAAGTATCAGTCACTGAAATGATCTGGCTCTCGCCAAACCATAGGTATACCAAATGGCATCTTATCACATGTTCTCTTTGTCCACATCCGTAAACCATCGACAAACTGGACACCTTATGAGGGGCCCAAGATTTATCCTGATCACCAAGTTTAACTTTGAAATATGTTAAATAGTCTTGCTCTACAAATGTGCTGATGTTCACCCTTTGACTGGGAAGGGTGAAACTGCCACAGATATAACAAAATGAATCAGGGTTGTTTAGGCACTTATGACGAGAAACAGTAGAGCCAGACATGATCTGAAAGAAAGGAAATACATGTGTAAGTAATAAAATAAATTTTGCTTATTCACTACATAGAGCAGCACCAAACCTATGACCACACTGTCTTGCGTGTAAATGAATAGCCTATACAAATCCACACTACAGTAATCACAATAATATAAGCAGTAGAGAAAAAACCTGATGTGATAGAAGAACACTAACTGCACTTTCTGAATCAGCATACCTATTTTAGTGTAAGTAAGCTAAAAAATTGAAGTCAACAAAAAATTTGATCAAAATTGTTCCCCAGTGGTATACAAAGCTGTATGGTGTTCATTGGATTAAAAAAAGTCTCAAGTATAAATGACCATATAAAAGTTACTGATACTTTAACAGGGCATTTTTAAATTAACAAGTTGTCTCTTATTTAATGCAGACAGCCC
>NC_092871.1:39188963-39196759 GCF_032062135.1 Pyxicephalus adspersus
CCCCCCCCCAGCCACATATGAATTTATGAATGAAATTAATGAAGATTCTTAATACATCTTAGGTTCAGTGCACTGTCTTGCTATGGTAATTAAATATTGGCATAATGCAGATTGATGCTGGGTATGATATATAGTTATTTTTCTCTACATGGTACAGAGGTAGAACAATTCATAATCTCTCTGTTATAGGGATGTATGAACCTGTTCACTAGAGCTGTAAATTGTTATTGGTTACATTCAATGTTCAACAAGCGGAAATGTTTTTCTACAGAAACTTTTAATGGCCATGTGAATTACCTGTTTTTGACCAGTCAACATCCTGCTGATATTAATGGGAATATCATAATCTGGCTTTTAGCTTGGACTACATGCTTGTCAGTAGTGACCTCTGGTCAATTTGTGTCATCCGAAGTAGCTAAAACTTTATCTCTAGTTTATATTACCCTATGAATTTATTGGCAGGGGGTATATCTAATTATTGGACAGACATTATGATTATCATTACTCTTATAAGTGAGTACTCTGATATGATAAAGATCATAGTCTGTTGTTGATTTGTTGAGTTTTGCTCATAAATAGTGTGTTCTCAAAATTATCATTCACCATTGGTTCAACCTATTGGATATTTAATTGGAAATATGTCTAGTGAATAAATAATTTACTTTTCCTATTGAAAATGAAACAGTTGAAAGTCTGCCACAACACATTTTCTTGCAGGCAGCAAAATATCGGTAACAAACACAACAAACTTGGCCCATGCTGTCTCCAATACAGAACCTGATTGCCACTAATGATGCTCTGATCAGTGACAATTTAGCAAAAAGTGGATATTTTTCTGCCAGCTTTACACTTTATCCTCTGAATTTTAGTCCAGATAATTGAAAAAGTGTATTGGACAGCTTTGAAGTCATGTCATGTTTGTGCATTCTTTTAGTTTATGTTACAATAATGCTCATCACTTCAGCTCTTCTTATTTACCCAATGTAGAATGACAGCTGAGTCTACTTAGTAAGCTTTTTGAAAATATACTCATGCCCCTTACCAATTACATTTATGATGTTTCTTCTTGGTTCAGTTAACAATTTTGTAGTTTTGCAGTAGGACATTTTAAAATCAGTAGGCTATAATTTGCAAGAGTATTACCAAAGCACATCCCATCTTTATTGCAAGCAGACAATGGAGAATGTTTTAATACCACATACTCAGCAAATAAAATATTTCTTGTCCAGCTATACAGGTAACCAATATGATCTGCTAAAGTCTACTTTACCTGTGGCTGATTTATGTGGCTGATTTATGAAAAAAAGATATGCATGAACTGATATCAGACAATCTACTAGATTTTATTTTTGTTTTTTTACTTCAATAATTTGAATAAAAATAAGTGGGGCTACTATCAAAACAAGACCAACCAAAATATCCTTCATGTATTTTGTCCTGACAACCCTGTGATTAATAGCTTGCTTTTCAGCTTCAGAGTAGCACTTAAAAAGGGGCTGTAAAAATTGGCTTCTAAATACAAAATGAAAAGCTTATTCAAATTTTTAGTAGTAGCGTCATTGAGGGAAGCAGGGCAGTATTTTTATTTGGTCCATTTATTTTTCTTTGTTGCCTAATTCTTTCATTTTAGAATATATTTTCTGTTCGTTAAGGAAAATATTATAACTCCTTCCTCTTAAATAAAGGAGTCCAAAAGACTATTTCTGGGCCATTTTTCTTTTAAACATCATTTACATCAGATGTAAAACCAATATTACTGTCGGACTCGAATTAGATTATTCATTTACCTAATGATGATGAGCGCTGGCTTCTAGTCCAGGACTAATGTGTACAATGAGCTGTTTTTATTAGAAAGGGATTCCAGTTTCTTACCTGTTTTTACTGGATTGTGCTATACAAGCTAGTACCAACATGGCAGGAAGCTTCCATACAAATAGGTTTTGAACATAGCAAACCTAACCCATGTACCTGATGTTCTGTGCCCATATTACGTTAAGAAGGATTTTGATTATTGTTTGCCTCTTAACTTTTGGTTCACTTTGTATTTCATTTGTACTTATTTGATCTCATCATCTTCCCCCCGCTCAATTCTAAATCTCCCCCTGCCATATTCCTAACTGTTAACAACACTGTTCATCCCTTCCCTGAGGCATGTTGTCTTGGCGACACCTTTGATTCTGCCCTCTAATTTACCCCCCATATTCAGAACATTTCCAGGTCCTGTTACTTTCACCTACGCAACATCTCCAAAATCCACCCCTACTTGTCCCCAGAGACCACCAAACTCCTTGTACATGCTCTTATCATCTCCTGTCTGGACTACTGTAACATCCTTCTCTCTGGTATTCTACTAACCCGACTCTCTCCTCTACAATCTATCATGAATTCTGCAGCCAGACTCATCCATCCTTCCCACCACAATTCTTCGGCTGCATCTCTTTTTAGTTCTCTTCATTGGCTTCCATTTCACCTTAGAATCAAATTCAAGCTTCTGTGCTTTGCCTTCAAATCCCTCCACAGTTCTTTTCCCACTTACCTTTCTGACCTGATAAAAAAATACTCCCCCAGCCACTCTCTTTGCTCCTCCAATGACCTGCTAATGACTTCCTCACTCATAACCTTATCACCTTATCACCTGCAAGACTTCTCTAGAGCTGCCCCGAAACTCTGGAATGGTCTTCCACGTACTATTCGGCTTGATCCTACTTTCTGCTCATTTAAAAGAGCACTCAAAACACATTTTTTCAAACTTGCCAATCCATCTTCTTCTGCCTTTTGAAACCATCACTACTTCCCACCACTACATATCTCCCCTCCTATTGTGTGTTACTTGCCCACGTCCTAGATTGTAAGCTCTTTCAGGGCAGGTTCCTCTCCTCTTGTGTCACTGTGTGTATTCGTCTGCTATTTGAAACCCTTAATTAATGTACAGGGCTGCGTAATATGTTGGCACTATAGAAATCCTGTTTAGTAATAGAAATACTTATTCTTTAGTCTCATGCCTTTTGAATATTACAAGTAAAAAACAGTATACTGCATGCATTAGGTACTTCTGTGTAATAAAAATTCTGTATATATGTGTACAGAGGCAAGTGATATAGACGGTATTAAAATAGATCTAATGGACATTTCTTTATGTTAGAAATTGAAGTTTGGTATCACTGGCAGTCTGATTCAGTTCCAAAAATAAGACTAAATAATTTAACCTTGCAGTAGTGGGTGAATGTTAGTTTAAAAGAAGAACATTTTACCAAACTTGAAGCTGGAGTGATACTTTTAAAAAGCAGAAGATTTGATGAGCTGTAAATAGTTCCCTAGTGGGAAGATTAACCATCTTGGTAAATCTATTGATCACTATACAATATTGCCATCTGTCAAGTTTTCTAATCTGGATAAGTTGTTTATGCACCTCTAAGAGAAAACATTGTGTTTAGTTGTAATCTTTTTACCGGTTTCACAAATTGCTTATTATCTATATATTACTTAAGATTAGAGTTTGAAAGGCCAAAGGCAAAATGCAGAATGTTTAAAAAAGTATAGAGAGCTGGCTGGTCATTAAGGTATGCTGAGTTAGGAAGAGATAGTGGGATCAATATCAATCAGTATTAAAGTCAAGAATACATTTTTAAGTGATAGGGAAGCATGTGTAACCTGTGTAACCTAAGATGATTTACTAAAGGAATTGAGAATATTATTTTGAAAAATAAATGAGAACAACCACATTAATTGGCCAATCATGTGAAAACCAAACTGATATTCACTTTGACTACCCAACTATGTGCAGATGCATTTGTCTCCTGACCTTCATAGTCTTGCCCTTGTCCTGACCTTGGTGGATTTTTCCATGCTGGAATAGAATGTAGATAAATAAACCCTCACTGGATTTGACCAGTATAGTTAAAGTTATATTGTGTCTTTTATAATGGTTATGATAATTATTAATAAAAAATAAAATAGCCAAAGCAGATATATTACAATTTGAATGTTTTGTAAGGATATTTTTATTCTCCATTGAGTTCCAATACAGATATGGTAACGTGTAGAGGCAGTTAGTTTTTATTCAAAATAACTGAGAATCAATGTCAGTATCAAAGCTTTTTGATTACTTGTTGATATATTAAATGTCAATAATATGGGCACATGTATTTACACACAGTCCGGATTATATGTATGTATATGTATGTATATGTAAGGATAGAATGTTGATTTTCACTATGTAATGATATCACATAAAAATGGATATATTTTTTCCAAATTGTCCAGCTGGGTGTTTTCTTTGCCAAATATTTTGCAAATGCCGTAAATGTGTTTTGTAGATTTAATGATTACTTTGTATTGGATTCAATACATTTATTTTGTATTGAATTCAATACAAAATAATTTGAGTTTCCCACCGCACTCCCGCACACACCGAGGCATGCACCGACTTCACAGGGAACTCCCGTGGAACGTCAGTGCCAGGGGAAGATCAGGAACCAGGTAAGTATTTTAAATGGTTTTACCTACCCCGAGTGTGGCTCGGGGTTACAGCTTTCAGCATGTTTTTTTTACCCAGAGCCACACTCAAGATTACCTCTTAGGGGTTTACAGCTGTGCTTTGATATGCAAAAGGAAACAACTGCAGTGTTTGTCTTGGTCATTAAAGAGTTACAATAGTTTGCAGAAAAGCAAAAGACTTCTTCTGCAAAACATGCACATCCCCCTCCCTCCCCCCCTGTCCTGCACACAAACGAGCAGGAAGGCCCTGTTCATATCTAGGAGTCGACTATCCATATGTTTGATGTCCTTAACTCAGGGTCTACCTATATAGGGACACTATAGTAGCGACTGTAATAATATATTGCTATGACCTTTCCAAATAATATCACCAAAAATGTATGGGCTCCTGGCACCCATTGCTCATCTACCTTTCTAAAATTAGCTATCTGTCTTGCTGATGTTTTGGCTTTATTACTTTGAGTCAATTATTCTGATTAAGTGCTACATTGTTTTGTATGTGTGCTTGTTCCAGGTCCGAAATATTGAAGCCATACACAACCAAGCAACCAACATGTTGTAACGTTCTTGAAAATCTTCAAATATTTTGAACAACTTGAATATTTTACCCTGGTGGAATAATACATTCCTTTTGTATTAGACTCTCATTTTTATCATCTTTATAAGCTGTTTCACACCTGTCTGGTGGGTGTTACCACACACATGTCAACATGCAGTATTTTAGGCATTAACATGTTGAGCTAAGGCTGAATTTACACTTATCAGCTAGCTGACATCACTATCCTTTTTTCACTATTCCCATCAGCAAATGCTTACCTACTCATAGCTTATCCTAGAAGCAGGCAATACTTTCATTCATTCAGGGGTTAGTCATTACCTATAAGAGGGGTTAAACTACATGCTGGAATGCTAACATACCACAATGCAATAGAAAATAGGTCAGCAAACAGAAACTAGTTCAGGTACCACAACACATAGGTTGTTTGTTGTAAATTTGACTATTGCAAAAACAGAAGGTTTTGGTTTCCCTGATGCTTTACAATAAAGTTATGTATGATAGTTTTCCCTATTTATATACAAATGCAAATAACATGTAGCAAGCCAACCCCCCCCCCCCCCCCCCCATTTTCCACCTTTGATTAAGGATAGTCTAATATGTTACAGCATAAAAATAAATTATTAGAAAAAAATGATAAAATTCATTGGTTTCTTTTAAATAGAATGTATTCTGTCCGTACCATCTTTTTCAGGGTCACATAAAAATATTTGACAGTATAAAATTCACAAAGAGTAAAAAAAAGGGCCAAAAGTCAAACCTATTATTATTATACAGTATTTATATAGCACCATCATATTACACAGCGCTGTACAAAGTCCATAGTCATGTCACTAACTGTCCCTCAAAGGAGCTCACAATCTAATGTCCCTACCATAGTGATATGTCATTAATGTAGTCTAAGGTCAATTTTTTTAGGGGGAAAGCAATTAATCCTATTGCATGTTTTTGGGATGTGGGAGGAAACCGGAGTACCCGGAGGAAACCCACGCAGACACGAGGAGAACCTGCAAACTCCATGCAGATAGTGTCCTGGCTGAGATTCGAACCTAGGACCTAGCGCTGCAAAGGCTGGAGTGCTAACCCCTGAGCCACCATGCCGCCTATAAACTACATAAATCTACCCAATCAAGACATGGAATCAAAATGTTGGGTAATATGTTATTTATTTTCTATGAAAGAAGTACTAACTATAGCTTTTATTACTGAATGTATTTGTTTTTTGTTTTTTTTTGTTTTTTTTGTATTACTTTTTATACCATTGATATGCTATATTGCTATTTATACCATTGATGGACAAAATGACTCACCATATAATTATTGCTTTATTGGTAATATTTATGTTAATAAACCGGAAGTTCTTTATTAAATATTTGTCCTGAATAATTATCATAAGTTAGTAATCCTTCAGGTATTTAATTACAGGTCTTGATATAAAACTAATCATGCAGACCTCCTTACAAACATGGCCCACCAACAGAGTAAACATCATTAAACAATCATTACTATTAGCTGACATTGGCCTGTAATTTTTGCTGTTTATGGAGGAGTTGATGCCTGATGAAAAATCCAATTAAAACTGGCAACAAAAGACCTAAAATATTAGCCAAATTGCTTTTTAATAGTCAACACATAAACACAGAACTCCCAACAGAAGCATAAAGCTGCTGAAACAATCATAGGAAATTAATAATTTCGGGCAGCCTGAGAGTTCCTGTAACACAGGGGCACTCATTAAAAGATTGTGAATGGCAAATTCACACTGTTTCTTAGCAATGTATTTCAGATGGAGGAAATAAATATGATTACTCTGTACCTGGCTGGTTATGTACTCTGGTCTGAATATATTTGCTATTTATTAAGGAAATGATGTTTGAACAATCAAATAAACAGCAAAGGGAAAATATTTATTGGTTTATTAACATAAACTACATGACTGTCTAAGCACAACAAATCAAAAACAATGGCTGGGCATAGTGGATACTGAGAATATGAATATATCCCAAGCTGTTAGCTGTTAGCACTTTTACCTGTTCTGAACAAAAATTATTTGAATTCTAAAAGCTAATTATGATTGTAGTTTTTTTCCCGTTACAACATAGTGTTAATTAAGCTTAATATTTTTTTACGTATTGCAACAATACAGTAAAAATATTGATATTGCTGCAATGCATTGTAATTACTATGCAAAGCTGGTCATAAATAACACATAAACATAAATAACAAATAAAGTTTTCTCTGTTATCAAAAAATTTGGGTTACATATTTGTGCAAAGTTAATGATGTGTATTTGCTGTTGAAACAATGTATTCTCATTACTCATAACATTTTTTGGAATATGTTAGAAGTTCTACTATATCCAAACCAAATCACTAAAATCTCTTAAAAATTACCTGGTTACAGTAGTCACAAAAATGGTTTATAGTCACCTAAATATTGAGCTTTTATTTTAATATTATCTAATAAACCTGCCTTGAAAGTTCTTGTTCAGGCACTCATTGTTCTGGAGTGACAGCTGTTACCTAGTTGTGCTCCTGCTTTGTAACCCTTCCACATATTATCCTGGTGGAGGTTACAAATGTGTTTTGCTGCCTGGGCTTCTTAAGGTGCGTACACACTTCCAATTTTTATCGTTCCAATCGAACGACGAATGATCGATTGGGCAAAAAATCGTTCGTAAAAAAGTAACCAACGACGCCAACGAACGAGGAAACTCGTTGGAAACGAACGACCGGACCGGCGG
>NC_092871.1:39198162-39200644 GCF_032062135.1 Pyxicephalus adspersus
ATCGGTGCTATACGATCGTTCGTAGATATCGTGCAGGATCGTTCGTCGTTCGTTTTCCAACGATAATAATTGGAAGTGTGTACGTAGCTTTAGGCTAGCTGTAGCCAAAGTCTGGCCATAGAGTAGGTGGACATTTCATCTGTACCAAGGTCACATTCCAGGAAACTGGCAAGAAACAAAAAAAAAAAACTTTGCATGACTGTTCCACTAAAGACTTTTTGGTTCAAGACTTCTTGCACTGAAATTCTGGAGAAGGGGAAACATTAAAACAAGGTGATGACTCCCCATACATTCTTTCTTTGACAACTTCCAGTAAGACCAATGTAATCTTAATGAAAAATCTATTATTTTGATCAACAGTGACAACCACAGACAACTGCCCTCTCCCTACATGTTTTATGGTATCTTGTGATTTAGAATACAGGAGAAGCGGAACTCATACTTGTGGCATTTTCAGTATATGACAAATAGTTGGGACCACACAATCCTTTGTGCCAGCAGATAGAAGATGTATCTAACCAGTAAGGTCTTGGCTCCAGATAAAACTGGTTAAAACTCTCTTAAATGGTGCTTGACCTTGGGAAAGCTACTCATTTTTTATATCAAAACTGTTTAATATCATAAATATAATAAAAACAATCATATTTATATTTACTTATGTGTTAAAAAATGAAACAAGTCTTGTAATGAAAAAATATACAGAAGGCTTAAAAAGGGAGGCCTGGAACGTACGAGGATAGTGGAAGGCCAGCATGGCTGAGCAGACAGGAGGGGAGACAGCAGAGGGTTAATGGTTAGAAGTGATATGTGCAAGGAAAAGGAAAGGGGAGGGGATGGGTGAGACATAGGGAGGGGTGGATACGTGGAGCGATAGGAGTTAAAAAGGTTGGGAAACGGAAGTGGGACAGCAGGAAGGGTGAAGTTTTTCCTGTTTGCAAAGGGTTTTGACAGTAATTTGCACAAAACCATTTGCAAAGGTGCTTGACCTTTAGCTACTTACCTTTTGGCTGAGGTCGAGGTACTTTTGGAGCAGTTGAGAGTCGCTGCTGAGGCCAGGGGTCCAGGATGGCTCCAAGAGCAGGTGAGCTCACTGCTACAGGGGGTGGCTTCGGTGCCTGGGGGACTGGATGCCAGGCGGCCGCAGAGATCTAGGCCTCCGGCGCGCCTGAGTCCTGAGCCCCCTAGGACTCGGCGCTGTTTTAGGAGCCCCAACAGGGACCCTCTGGTTTCCCAGGCTCGGCCTCAGCATTTGGCTGCTGCTGGGGAGACCGGGAGGAATCCTCGGCCACGGCGGAGTCAAAGGGGGGAGGCCAGGGGGGCTAGGGAGGCCCGTCCTGTGTCTACCCCCCATGCTGGTGAGATCCCTAGGGAGGAAGAGGACGGCGAGCGGCTAGCAAAAGATGAGGGCAGGGCTGCGAGCATAGTGGGGCAGCCCTTGCCTGCCACGGAGACGCGGAGTATCAGGTGTGCAGCCCTGGAGTCGCGGGGCTCCAGGGCTAGGGAGGAGAGGAGGCCTGGTACCCCCCTGGTGTTGTGCGGCGGCCGGGCTACACGGAGCCGGCCGGCCGGTCGTGGCCTCGCCCGCGTGCGCTGGGCGCACGCAAAATGGCGGCGGAGCTATCGGTCTCCGCTAAGATGGCAGCCGGGCCTGCGGGCCCTGCAAGGATGGCGTCCGGGCCTGCGGGCTCCGGGAACATGGCGGCTGGGCCTGCAGGCTGTTGGCAGAGGGGGGTTGGTGGCGGGAGTAGAGGGCCTGGGGGCGGTTGCGGTCCCCCCCAGGGCTGAAGAGAGGCGGCTTACCTGTCCGGATGCGGCAGTGGCCGCCGCGGATCCTTCTGTGCAGCCTGCAGGCCTTCTAGAGGAAGAGGCGCGGCCTGCAGGTCTTAGAAGAGCCGATGGGCGGGTGGCAGCTGTTGGAACAGCTGCTGCTTCTGGGCTGCATGAAGAGCTGAACTCCTGTGATGATGCAGGAGGGCCCCCTGGTGGTTGGTTTGGGGTGGTGCATGGCCAAGCCAGGGGAGGGGTGCAGGCAGGCATGGGTGTCCGGCCGGTTAGGGGGCCACAGGCTGGTTACTCAGGCACTGGCTTGGCGGTGCCCCTGGAGGATGTGGCGGCTGGGCCCAGCGGGATGGCGGCCCGGCTAGTGGACGGCGGCAACAGACCTGTTTTTCAAGAGGAGCCTAGGCCTGCTGCGGCTTGGGATCCGGTGGCTCCTGAGGCCTGGCCGGATCAGGATGAGGCGCTATTGGACAGCCGGTCTGAGGGAGAAGTGTTGGAGGTGGACGAAGACCGTGGAGCCGCGGGGATCCCGAGTTAGCCTGGGAGGTCCGGTGTGGCGGCTTCAGGATTGGATGGTCCTGGTGGTCCCGGTAAGTCCGTGGGTAATTATGCTTTGGGGAGGGCTGGGGGGACATGGGTCGGTGATAGGGTCAAGGGGTTTGGGTTGGGGGATCAGCATGGGGTGCAGGACATTTTGGGTATG
>NC_092871.1:39200795-39279671 GCF_032062135.1 Pyxicephalus adspersus
AAGGGAGGAGGTGGGTAGTCAGGTGGAGCAAGCGTCGGACATGGAGCAGCGGGAGACCTCTGGCGTTGGGACGGTTTCTGGAATTGATCAGGTGAGTGTGGGTGATGCGGCTAAGGGGGAGGTCTATGTTTGTTTTGAAGGCCCGCTGGGGGCTCATTTAAAACAAGAAGTGAGGGAAAACATTTGGCGTGGTGAATTTGTGGATATATTTTCCTTGTTGCTGCTGGAACGCTTTAACCTGGACCGTGGAATGGGTGAGTGGAAAAAGGGTGAGGAAGAGCAGAGGTGGGTACGGTTGGTTCCCAGGACATTTGCCAATTGGCTGCAGGCTTTTGCCATTTTGGCTAGTGTTATTGGGGAAAAGGCGCCTGAACATTGTTTCCAAAGACATCCAAAGACATCAGTTTGTGGATGAAGTTGATGACGCCGGCGAGAGTGGTAAGTTCGCCCTTTCTCGGGGGGGCCGGGGGTCAGTTTGCCACAGGTTCCCCGGTCCTCAGAAAGAAAGGTGTATGCTGGAAATTCAATGAGGGCACTTGCCGTTTTGGGGCAGCCTGTCGCTTCCGGCACGAATGTTCCGGGTGTGGCGGGGCCCACGGTCTTGCCCGTTGCTTCAGGCACGGAAAAGGACGCCCGGGCGACTTTGCTAGTAAAAGGGAGGACGCCGGTGATGGTAGAAAGGATGGTCCCCTTTCTAAATAGATATCCGGACAGGGCCGCGGCGCGTTTGCTGGAGCTGGGTTTTAAGGAGGGGTTTCGGATTCCTTGTTCGTTGGGGGCCCCGTCGCCCAGAGCGCGGAATCTGAAATTGGCATTGGACCGTCCTTTGGTTGTCACGGCAAAATTGGCCAAGGAGGTGGAGTTGGTCTGTGTCTTACGCTTCATTTGACTGCGCGGTTAAGTGGGTGCAACGTTATGGGAAGGGTGCGCTGTTGGCAAAGGCTGATGTTGAGGCGGCGTTTAGGTTGTTGTCGGTTCACCCAGAGAGCCAGCGTTTCTTGGGGTGTGTGTGGCAAGGGGCGTTCTATGTGGATAGGTGTCTGCCCATGGGCTGTTCATTGTCCTGCGCACTTTTTGAAACGTTCCGTTCCTTTTTGGAATGGGTAGTGAGGGATGTGACGGAAGTCCCGCCCATCATTCGCTATTTGGATGCCTTCTTGTGTATTGGCCCAGCAAATTCCTCGGTTTGCAGGGTGCTGTTGGGATCGCTGCAGTATATTGTGGAGAGGTTTGGTATTCCATTGGCGACGGGCAAGACAGAAGGGCCGGTGTCGGCGCTGGCTTTCCTTGGGATTGTGATTGACACGGAGGCCATGGAGTGTCGATTTCCGGAGGAGAAGTTGCGGGGACTGGTGGAAGAGGTGGTTCGGGCAAGCAGTTGCAAAAAATTGCAGCTGAGGGCCTTGCAATCCCTTCTAGGTAAGTTGCACTTTGCGTGCAGAATCATGCCTATGTGGCGGATTTTTGCTAGGCGGTTGGCGGCTGCTACCGCGGGAATTCGTCACCCAACGCACTTTATTCGGCTGAATAAAGAGCTCCGGGCGGACCTGGTGGTGTGGCGGAAGTTTCTAGAGGGCTACAACGGGCGCTCAGTGTGGATGGATGGGCTGGTTGTCAGTGCAGACCTTGAGCTGTTCAGGGACGCGGCTGGGGGTGTCGGGTATGGGGCTTATTTGCAAGGTGAATGGAGTGCAGAGGCCTGGCCAGCTGAGTGGGTCAAAGCGGGATTGACGTCTAATTTGGTGGCCCTCGAGCTGTTCCCTATTGTGGTGGCATCCCAAATTGGCGAACAGGAAGATTCGTTTCTGTTGCGACAATATGGGGGTGGTTCAGGTTGTGAATTCTTTTACAGCTTCATCAGGGCCAGTGATTCGGCTGATGAGGCATTTGGTGTTGAGATGCTTGCGGTTGAATATTACGGTGGGGGCGGTTCATGTGTCGGGTGCTAAGAATAACATTGCGGATGCCTTGTCTCGTTTTCAGTGGGACCGTTTCCGGCTATTGGCTCCAGGAGCGGCACGGCACGGAGTCGGTTGCCCCCCAGCGTTGTGGAATATCGCCTTGGATTCTTAGCGGGTATGGTTCGGCGGTCTGTGAGTCCTTCTACGTGGGCTGCTTACTCGGCTGTGTGGGTGGAGTGGTTTCGTTTTGGTTCTCAGTTTGAAGGGGTTGATGGGGATTCTCATGGGTTGAATTTGTTATTGTCTTTTTTATGTTGTAGTTTTGCGGCGGGAGTGTCAGTTTCGGTGGTGAACCGTAAGCTGGTGGCATTGGCGTTTTTGTTCAAGTTGTTGGGGTGGACGGATGTCACAAAAGCTTTTGTGGTGAATTGAAAGGTTATAGAAAGGGACGCAAGGTTGGGGATCGGCGGAGGCCGGTGTCCTTTGCGGTGTTGCGGGCGGTGTTGGGTAGGTTGCAGGAGGTTTGTTTATCTGAGTTTGAGGTGCTGCTGTTTAGGGTGGCTTTTGCTTTGGCATTCTATGGTGCCATGCGGATTGGGGAATTGGTGAGCCCGGCGACTCGGCGCCCAGGGGGGCTGCAATGGCGGGAGGTGACTTGGCGGAGGAATAGTGTTAGTTTGTGGATTGCCCGGTCGAAGACGGATCAGTTAGGCAAGGGTTTTGGGGTGGATTTGGCATGGGTTGACGGGGGTGTTGCTTGTCCGGTTGCTGCTGTGAAGGATTTTTTAAGGGTCCTTTCCTGATTCATGAGGATGGGAGGGCATTGTCTAGGTTTCAGTTTTTGGCGGTGTTTAGGAAGTGTTTGAGGGCGGAAGGTTTGAATGACAAGGAATTCTCGTCGCACTCTTTCCGTATTGGAGCAGCCACGGAGGCGGCTAGGTGGGGCCTGAGCGAGGAAGTAATTAAGAAGATTGGGCGTTGGGAGTCTAGGCGATTTCGACTTTATATTCGTCCACATTTGGTTGTGCGGTAAGTCACTCGGCAGTTTGTTGGCTAGACGTGGTGGGGGTAGGGACTAGTGGCCCAGGTGGTTTCAATCCCCCCCACCCCCCTTTTTTGGTTTCTTGTTGGTTGGTTGGTGAGGGTACAATGGGGGGAAGGTTGGTTTTGAAGGTTTGTTTTGAAGGCGTGCATTTCATCCTGTTTTTGTTCCAGGTGTTTGTCCCGGTCTGGTCTGGATCATAGGCGATTCTTATGTGGCGAGGGGTGCAAGACGAGCGGCTGTTCGTCCGGATGGTGGACAGCTTGGCATCCCTTGATCTGCTGGGTTGGTTCGATGGCTAGGCGTTCCGGGCCTTCAATGGCGGGGGGTCCTGCCGGAAATGGATCGTTTTATAAGGTTGGACCGGGTGCCTGATGTGGTGGTGTTGCACGCTGGTGGGAATGATCTGGGAGATAGGCCGGTGCGGGAATTGATTCGGGATATTAAATGGGATTTTTTGCGGTTGAGGACCAGGTTTAAGCAGTTGGTGGTGGTTTGGTCAGATATGGTGGGTAGGTTGCATTGGAAGGGGGCCCGGTCTGTAGAACGTTTGAATAAGGCCAGAAAGAAGCTGAACAAGGATGTGGGCTGCTTTTTTGTTCGAAATGGGGGCTTGGTGGTGCGGCATCAGGATCTGGAGGTGGCGACGGGGATGTTTTTGGGGTCTGATGGTGTGCACCTGACTGATGTGGGCATGGATTTGTGGTGTCTGGGATACAACGGGCACTGCAGGTGTGGAGGGGCGCACAAGAGTGAGGGGTCTCTCTTGTGGCGCTGTGGCGGTTGAGGTCCTCGGGGGGGAGTGTATCTTTGGTTGATATGTATGTTGGGGGGAACCCATCTAAGGTATGGAGTCCCCGGTTTGGTTGGAACGTTATAAAAAAATTGTTGGTGGGGCTCTGCACAAGGAAGGGTCATTTGGGTTCCCGAACTGGGTGTATGGGGCGGGTGGGAGCAATTTTGTTTACAAGGTGCAGAGTCCAAGGTGTTAAAATGGTGGACCTCCGAGGACCTACAACTTGTAGCAATATTTCTCAGTATGGTTATGTTATTTGATTTGTATTAATGTTATATATTGTTACATATTTAATTGTTCAGTTAAAATTATTTATATGTTTGTAATGGTTGTTTATATATATTTTATATGTATATTTTATGGTTAATATTTTGATATACGTTTTATTATTTGTTAGTTAAATATGTTATTTAATAAGTTATTTATCAAAAATTGTGTTAATAAAAGGCCTGCGGGCCATTTAAGCAACGTTTGTGTGTTCAATGTGGTGAGTTGGGGGGGGGATTTAGGATAGGAAGGGTGATTGTGGGTAATTTAAAGAAATTGGTTGGTGGGAAATGTTTTGTGTGGGAAATCTTTAGCGGGGGAATTTTGGTGGGAAAGTTTGAAAGAGGGGGAGGCATTGGTTGGGGGGGGGGGGGGTTTGGTTGGTAGGCAAGTTGACCTAGCTATGTCTTGCCGCAGTCAAGGATTTCCATACCTATTATTAATCTTAGAAAGCAATTTTATCAGCTGAAGCTATGAAGCTTAAAAACGTTCACTAGTTATATTCAGCCTGTATGATCTGTAGTAAACATGTTAGGAAGTCTCACTTAAAATCAACCTAAGAATAGGTATCATAAAGTGTCTGCTTCATTAGTAAGAAAACCCTGCATTCCTTTTTGACTTAGTTTCACTTTATTATCATGAAATTGACTTTTTTGACTTCAGGACCATCCACCTGTCTGCACTAGTCAACAAACACCACCTTTAGAGTAGAAGACTACCTTTAAAGATGATCTAAAATTGCAATACTCACCTGGCTCCATTCCCTTGCAGGGAGCTACCATCTGCTACTTTGTTAAAAAAAAGGCTTTAGTTCCTCACATTTTTTTGCAATCTTTTTGTTCAATCCACTGAATTAAAGCTGAAAGAGTTGTTTCATTTAAAATTATTTGTACTAAACCTAACTGTACTTTTTTAAACAACAAATTTACAGTATCTAATCTCTGTAGTTGCAAGTATTGTAGTGCAATATCTTCCATACATTTCTGAGCTGAAACACTGTTAGTTAGCTAACCTTCTTCTGCCCACTAGAGCCCCTGCTAAAAGGGTTATGGGCAACTTCTGGTAGGTTGTGCAGAATGAGCTGTGCTTCCTTAGACAATCACTTTAGTCCTCCTGCTGTGAAATTTCAGGGTGAATTGATCCATGGTACAGCTACAGAGGTCAATAATAGTTCATATAAAATCCCATTTTCTGCTCGTTAGGAATGTATGTATTTGAATTGTACTTGTATTTTACATTTAACTAATAAATGCCTGAATTTTCATAATATTGGCTTTATATACAGGTATTCCCCTTGCACAGTAGAGCAATAACGATTATTTTATTCTAAAAAGGCTGTAATGACCCCTTTATAAACAATGCTTACAAAAGGAGAAAGCAGAGGAAAGACCTAACATATTTGCTGCTGTTCCTTTACTGTCCAATCAGCATGTTAAATGGAGATAGATTGTTTTGTTACTGTACATCACATATTGTCCTGGTACCTTTGGAATAAACCTCTAAACTGGTATTTAGGGCTAAAGTATTTTTTTTCCTTTTAAACAGAAAAGATCTTTAAATATGCAGTTAAACAAGGCCACAGCAAAGAAATTTGTCTTTTTTGTTTTTTTTTCCTACATTTCTAACAAATTGAGCAGTAAAAAACAAACCCTGAACACGGTTTTACAAGCACGTTTTGTACTCATACCCATAAATGTTTCATTTTTAAGCTGTCATTTCCTTTCTCCTTCAATAAAATGCTATGCATTATTCCTATTAGTTATCCAAAAGTTGATATAGCTTCCTAAGAACAGAATGACATATTTCCTTCTTTCTCAATAAAACCTTTGGGTCGATTGAACAGTTTAGTGACTTAATAATACAGCATTGTAAAATAGATGCTTTAGTTCTGTTGTTCTCAGTTGCTCTGGAGAGCGGAGTAAAGTTTTTACGATTATTGTAAGCTGGCTCGCGGGGCAGTTGCTGTAGGGAAATAACAGAAGAATATCAAAAGTAAAGAAGGCATTGTTGTCAGGGAAGAGTTTGCTGTGATTTTTATTGTAGGCTAATTTTCCACATGGACTGCTTGTACTTTGATTTTTTGATTTTTTTACCTGGAGTAATTCAAGATGTCAAAAAAGTCATTTAAGGATTATCGTATGCTGTTTAACATTCATTACTGTAAAGATTTAAAAAAAGGCCTAACCAGTATTTAAGATTTAGATTTTTTAAATATAATTTGCAGAGTCACCTGTAAGAAAGACAAGTATATATAGAGACGTATTTTCATGTGTTACACATATCTGATCATGTTTTAATCTATCCTTACTGTGTCCAAGCTGAAAATAAATGTTGTATTTAGATTATTAATAATATTATTAATAATAATAATAATAAAACAATACTTATTTAGTAACAACATATTATGCAGTGCTGTACATTAAATAGGGGTTCAAAATGACAGACAGACACAGACAGTGACACAGGATGAGGAGAGGCTCCTGTCCCAAAGAGCTTACAGTCTAGGAGGTGGGGAACCAGCACACGCTAGGAAAGGGGATATGGAATGGTGGGTGAGTAGTGAAGGTTTTTAGAGACAGAAGAAGATGGGTAGGCAAGTTTAAAAAGATACGTTTTTAGGGCTCTAGAAAGCAGAAAGTAGGAGCAATCCGAATGGGATGTGGAAGACCATTCCAGAGAGTCGGGGCAACTCTGGAAAAGTTTTGGAGCCATGCGTGTGAATATCATTTCATCTGTCAAATATATCTTTTCAAATCATTTCAAATATATTATATTTTATTTTTAAAGGTAACAGAACCAATGTTTTAGTAAAATGCAGCACAGACTCAGATAACAAAAATGTTCAGCATCTACTCAAAAATGTTTGAAATATTTTTCAAAGAGTATTATTTTGCTCTTGAGTACTTTATAATGAGCTGGGTAGGATATTGATTACTGCAAAGGACCTTACTGTACACACTTTACAAGAGAACGTTTTCTTTTCTGCCTCTTCATATCTTAAGCACGTTTTCTCTTCTGCCTCTTCATATCTTAAGAACCTTTTGAATAAAGTCTTACCTATTTTTGAAATAATTTGGTAAGCATTATGGTTGTTTCATAATCCACTGTAGAGTTTCTACACTCACCACTCCATTTTCAGCAGTAGTCTTGTCCATATGGGTATTTCATTTTTAATCATGATGACCTATTTTTTATGAGATTTATGTTTCATCTCATTTACATGTTGGTATCTTTAATTATATATTGTGTACATTACAGTGCCTTAGTATCTCTTCTGCTATTTTTGCTTACAATTTTATTAACATCTTGAAAAAAAATAATGTAGGCACTTGTTTTCCCAAAGAAGCATTAATTTTATGGAATAATTTTAAATCTTACCTGAACTGTGGCTATTTTTAACGCTCAAAATAACTTTTCAGATATAGTTAATCATTTGCATCTGCTTTATGTTTCAGAGATTCCCGGAAGCCCACGGAACCAGTTTACATTCAGACCCCTACCTCCTCCACCACCACCACCGCATGCTTGCACCTGTAGCCGTCAGGCTTCACAGACATTAGATACTCCCCAGAGGAGTTCTATGACATCTCGCAGTCAGCCAAGTCCAGCTGTTTCCAACCCACCCACGAGTACTCAAGATTCTGTACACCTGCATAACAGCTGGGTCTTAAACAGCAACATACCACTGGAGACCAGGTGAGATCCAAGAAAGTACAAAACTTTGCTTCAAACTTAAGCAAGATCCAGTATAAAATGTATAAAATATAAAACAAGATGCAGTATAAAAAACGTATTTTATGTTCTACTTCACACAATGATAAAGCTGTGTTTGATGTTTCTTAGAGGAAGTTGCTTTGCTTTGAAAATAAGCACATGGCAATCTAATCATAATATCTACAGCGTTCCTACTGTTTTCATGCTTTTACAGATAATTTAGTGTTAAAGCATCTATTATACAGATCACACAAGTTGTAGTTTGCTAGATAATTACCTGATCTGCATCAGTTTGACGTTGTGAAATCATTGGGAAATTGGAGCACAACGTGTTCAGCACCAAATGCTGACAGATGCTAAATCTAATGCTTGTAATTAATGAGGTATGTCTCTGTGTGGGGGTGTATGGATACAATCTCACTGTTACTTTTAAAATATTTTTAGTGTTTAGTGGTTTATAAACTATTACAGAGGTTTGCTTAAGACTGCATGAGCACTTAGTGGCTTCCCATCTGTGCTTTTAGTGGTTGATAAAAAAAGCTGGAACTTTAATTTTTTTTTTTTTTGCAATGATGAACAGCTATTAATAATTTTGTTTTGTGATAAATTAAAACAACAGATAACCTGGATGTAGTGAACACAGGAATCAGAATGTTTACTAATTTTATAGCACAATAATTTAGAGATTTTCACAGTGTCTATGTACCGTCAGTAGTATTCAATAACCCTCGGGCATGAATATGCCTATTTATTGTTTGGTCTACTGTGAAAGGATTTTTGGAATGTTTTGCTTCATTTATAGACTTCGCACCTGCCCTAGGATGCACATCTTCTCCATTAAAGCTAAACATTGCACACAATCTGGCCCTGGCATCTAGTAAGGACAGCCCTTCTGCTCAAGTTACACCATGGCTTTTGTGTCCTCCAGAGGCTGACAATGTCCTTTACTGAAGGAGTACTAAAGGAGAAAAGCACCAGTAAAAAAACATATAGAAGCTTAATCCCCTAATATGCAGACGCACATTAAAAATGTAAAACTTAAATATTAAATGCAAACTTTTCCCTCATTTTCACCGATTGAAGCATCACCAAAATACAGTTTGCAGGATGTGCTTGAACTGCATAATGAATGCAGTTCAAGTACAACCTGCAAAGGCTAGACAAATAAATGTTTGTACTGAAACTTTACATGTACTAGAATTAGGCATACTTTCACTAAGAACATTTAATGTCAGATACAGGACTGCGAATGTTTCAGCAACCTTTATTCTGTATAAAACATTTGTCAACTCTGTTGTCTAACAGATCCACCATTATATGTGCATAGTGGCTCTTAGAAATATTGTTAGGGCCTGTTATACAATACAAGTGTATTCACGTATTAAAAACAGTTTTCACAACTTGTAAATGCTTAGGCATGTGCAGCTGCATTGTTATGAGCAGTAGGGCTCTGCCAAGAAGTACTTTGAATTTCTTTGGCACTTTCTAACCATTACCCGAACTCAAGATGTCCTTTTCAAACAGTGTGTATGTACTCCTTTATAGAAGGATTTTAAACATACCTTTACCTTGCCTCCCAGTAGTCCTATCCATCACATTGTTTTAGGCTAAGTACACATGTGCAATAATTGTCATTGGAAAGGATCTTTCATGATCCTTTCCAATGACAAACAAATGCTTGATGCATGAACCGAGTGCTGTACATACAGCACCGTTCTGCTTTATAGAGAGGAGGGGGGAGAACAAGGGAGCTGCACCCAGCTGCGCTCTCTCCCCTTCACATGCATTGCGATCGTTTGTCGTCCATGGATCCCCCAACACAGTCGTTCAGACGATGGATTACGAGCACTGTACACACGCCAGATTCTCATCCTATATGTGTTCTCTCAAAGTCAACAGTGCTGAACCTGTCCCTTCCCCTCCTGCGTAATTATGTAGATTGTCAGTACTTTTAGTTCAGAGATCACAACAAGCCAAAGTTAACTACATAATGCATGCAAGAACTGTCTTTTGCAGGCAATATATGGCTAAATCTTTAATTGTTTACTTTTGATCTTTCCCTGTAAATCCATCTAGAAGTTACTAGGAATGGTGCTTTAAAACAACAAATGCAAATAATAGAAGTGTAAAACGGGATACATTTCTCATAAAATGCTGCAAAATGCTTTAACAATGATAATAAATGCTATGCATAAATTTGAGCATATGCCTGGCATTTTAAACACATTTAGTGTGAACAAGCCTTTAGGCAGCAGACTGGCTGGTCTTACTCTGCCAAGTGCCTCACAGTACGGAAGGCTCTGGGGGTGCATCCTATCTGCACAGAGATGTCTAAGAGGGAATACATTTCTCAGTGAAGGAATAATGAGAATAGCTCATAGCCTAGAGCTTGCAAAAAAAGCAGAACCAGTGGGACATTGAACGAAGCAAGAGCAGATACTTAAGCAGAGATAGATTAGGATGCAGTATCCATTTCGTATACAGCTGCAATATTAGTTGCATTTTACCTACAGTGTTCTCAGTAGTTCTCTGTCTCCTTGTTCAACCCTTCAGTAGCTGAAAGCACCAATGCCTAATTAAAACTTCAGTTATACCTATATTTTTTCAAACCATGGCTCTCAAGAAGCTGTGAAAATGCAAGTTTCTGTATTGCTGACAAGACACACTGGGACTTATAACTCAACAGCAGCAGAGCAAAACCAAACAAACTAGACAGATTGTTTACTTTATTGTAAGATATGGGACAATCCTAAACTTCATTTAATTTGATTAAATTCTATATATTCACAGAGCACAGCAGAATATTCCAATTGAAAAACCTAAATATGTGTACACCAGTTATTAAATACAAGTCATCTGTAACCAGTGAGGTGAATTAAATAGAAATCAATCTATCATGATTTGCAAATCACTGCTATTTTCCCTTTTGCTTCTTTCTGTTATTCATAAAATCAGCTAGACAGAACAAATACCGCATTTACCTCTTAGCACAGAACAGGGTTCCATTATTCTGGAAATTAAACCAAATGTGCTGGAATACGCAATAACACAACAATTTGACTCAATGCTGCAGTGAATGGTTGTAAGTTGGGGAGTTAAATGGTAAATGGGTGGCTGTGTAAGCTGACAAATCATATTCCAGAGACTCTATTCATTTTAACATTATGCTATTTGTATGTAAAAATGTTATACCTTATAGAAACCTAAATATTTGATGGTTATATCACTTAGTCATGGAAGGTCTTGCTTTTGTAAACTAACACTGTGGTTAATAATATCAAGAAAGGAAAAACAGCAAAGTTCAATAATGTATTCATATGGACACATCAGGGTTCATAAAGAAAGTTATTATGTTATTATGTTAAATATATAAAATAAATTACTCATTCATTAATTTATAGTTTGACGTGAGATGATATCAAGTTAATAAATCATAAGGTGGCATTTATACATATATAGTTTGCACATGATCACCAAATTCCCACACCCCATACAGGGGAAGAAAATAACTACACATCACCATCAGACCACAGTCTTGGTGTTACTAGAGAGTATGTCAGCTGTTTGTTGGAAAAAAACTCCTCATTCCCATTTGCACATTTTTGTTATGGTGCATTGTATG
The DNA here is from genome assembly GCF_032062135.1 of Pyxicephalus adspersus. Lineage (NCBI taxonomy): Eukaryota > Metazoa > Chordata > Amphibia > Anura > Pyxicephalidae > Pyxicephalus > Pyxicephalus adspersus. The sequence continues at coordinate 39,212,138 of NC_092871.1, forward strand.
TGTGATTCTTGTTTCAGGTGCTTTTTACATGTGTTACCATGTAATGTGTCTCTTGCTGGAAATTGCACCAAACAAGGAAGACATTTTCTAATTAAACCAAAATGTGGACTTTTTTTTGTATTTCTTTTATTATTTGGGGTAAGGTGGGGGCTAATGGCTTTGACTGATTGTCATTCATGTGTATGTTATTTAAGTATTTAAATTGAAAACAATGCAGCTTAACATATCTTACTAGGACACAGTTGTCAACCCTATTGTTTTGATGCTACAATTTGACAATTTTCTAGAAATTTGGACCTCATAATTGTGTTATAAGAAACATTTAAGGCTGTGTTTCCTTCCTATATGTATATATTTTTATCCTTTTGCATGTTACAGTTTTGTAGATTTTACTAAATGGTTGTTTAAGCTGATTTGTTCTGTGCATATTACACAAACCATTTTTAAGCTCAAGGATCAACATGTATCGAGTAATCTGTTAAAAGTAAATGAAGTTATATAATCAATGCAACATTAATGTAATACAATATAGACAACAAATATAGCGCAATGCACTATGTTTATTATCCATTTATATTTTTATGTGCATAGTACATCAGAATGTTTTCTACAGTACCTTTATATAAACTGGTTTTATTACTCACGCAGTATAGTGATCTATATTTAATGTTGTCCACAAACACAGACATATTCTCTAGCTGTAGAATTTTATTATACTTGGGTTTCTATTGTCTATGATGTATACATCTGTGGTTTTCCCATAAATGTAACTAAAACAACTAGTTTATTATTTTAGGAAATCCATTCCAGGTTCACTGCATCACCTAGGTTTACCCATGATAGTCTTTCTTCTCCGGTCTTGGAAAGCTTTAATAAACCTTACAGCATACATCTTGTCTATAAGAGACATACATAAGTGTACATAGTTGCCTATGCAAAAAACATGCAACGATGCAGATAATTTTGTTCTCCTAGCACTGTGAACAGGTGACAATGATGTACAGTTAAACTGTACAATAACAACCTGTGTATCCCGAATGTTGCAGCAACTTTTCTGGTTGTATCAGCTTCTATAAAATTGGTTTTCTTCATTTTTAGCATAAGTTGACCTGATTTATTAAAGCTCTCCACGGCTGGAGAGAATACACTTTCAGTGAAGCTAGGTGATCCGGCAAACCTGCAATGAATCTGGTCCAGGATTTAAAAAAATTACTATCAAATAGCAAAGACTTTGAAGAAATGAATTCTAGGTTTGTTGGATCACCCAGCTTCACTGATCCTGTATCTTCTTTGGCCTTTGAGAGCTTTAATAAATTGGGCCCAGCGTCTTAGACCAGGTCTAATGTAATGTTGTAATTGTAAGCAATATGTCAGAAAAATCCTTACATGACTTTTTTACATATAATATAAAGATGAAATAATACTCACACATGTTGATGGTGCCCAGACTGAAGGATAGCTTACTTTGATACTCAATGGTTTCAGTTAATTTTTAAACCAGGAGCTACGCGTATGCCCCATTTCTTATTAGCTAAAGAAGAGAAGCCTTCTTAGAAGAAGAGAATACTTCTTTAGGTAACAAGCTAAGGAAAATAGCAAAGTTCAATAATGTGTTTAGTTTAGTTTAACTTTGATATTATTTAACTCTACATCAAGAAAAGAGAAATGCAAGACTTCAAACTGCAGACATGTTCCATCATTTGTGCAGCTTGTCTTTAGCATGAATCTTTTCCCTGTGACATGTATGTAATCCACCTAATGCGTTTAAGCAGATTGTGCATTTACAATGTGAAAGAAGATTTAGAGTGAATGGAAGAAGATTTTCTGGACTTTAACCAAAGAGAAAGTAGAACGTGAATGTCCCCTGTGAGTTAAAATGCACTGCCTATATTCGTCTGAGGCCATAAGGATACAAAACGTCCGTCTGCAGTAACCAAGGGTTATGGACCAAGGGTCACAATTTTGCTTTTGAAACAGAGGTCCAAGAAATGCATTTACTTGTCACTAAGACTTTACATAAATATGATGTAAAAACAATAAATGATTGCACTTTAAACACACCCATTTAATTTTGCTCATGCTGTACTGTGTAAATAAATTGCCAATTGCAAATAAAAAAACAAGGCTGTTATTATGGTACAACTTGAAAAGTAACATGGATAAAAACTTAGGAAACACAGGCCTGGCCTGCATCCTGTCACATTACGAAGCTGCTGGAGAGAGATGGGCCAGCTTGCCAGTATGCCTCTATCATTGCAGTTCTGTAATTAAAGGCTAAGAGACTTTACATAAATATGATGTAAAATCAATAAATAATTGCACTTTAAACACGTCCATGTAATTATGCTCATGCCGTACTGTGTCATGTATGGGTTCAGCCTTTTTTTGGCTCCTTGGGGGTTCATTTCTGTCTGGATTTATATGTCTAAAAGCGGTACATTTTTTTTCATGAAAATTTATTTTACAGTATATTATAATAGTATGAGTATAATAAAGTTTGAAACACAAAATCATGTCAAAATAATAAAGTAAATAAATTAATTTATAAAATTAATTTAAAAAAAAATAATTTTGGTAAATTTTTTTTTAAAAGAGAAATATTATACTCATACTATTATATTATACTGTAAAATAAATTTTCACGCAAGACAATTTACTGCTTTTAGATATATAAATATACTGTATTGCATTCAGTACAGTTATTTTGTATTGTATGCAATACAAAATAATTTGAAATTCCTGCCACTCCCCCAACTCAACGGCCGCACGGACCAACGTCACCGGGAACTCCCGGGTGACTCATCAGATGCGGAGGACGCCGGACGGAGGATGCAAGAGGACAAGGATTACGAAGAAGGAAGCTGGCGGACCAGGTAATGCTCAATTTATCATTGTTTTACATTGTTTTAGCTACTCCAAGTGTGACTCAGGGTTACTGCTTTCAGCATCTTTTTTTTTACCTCGAGTCACACTCAGGGTTACTGCTGGGGAGGTTAAATAAATTGCCAATAAAAGGAAAAAACAAGGCTTTAATATGGCACAACTTGAAAATTAACATGCACAAAAACATAGGAAACACGGGCCTGGCCTACAACTTGTCACATTACGAAGCTACTGGAGAGGGATGGGCCAGCTTGCCAGATTGCCTTTATCATTGCAGTTCTGTAATAAGAGACTTTACATAAATATGATGTAAAATCAATAAATGATTGCACTTTAAACACGCCCTAATAATTATGCTAATGCTGTACTATGTCATGTATGGGTTCAGCCTTTTATTAACCTCCTGGGCAGTTTATTTCTGTCTGTCTGTTTATTTATATGTCTAAAAGCGGTTTTTCAAAAAAATTTGTTTTGAAGTATAATAATATAATATTGAAATATAATAGTAATGCAATATAATAGTATGAGTATAGTAAAGTTTGAATCACAAAACCATGTAAAAATAATAAAGTAAATAAATTTAAAAAAAAAAGAAATATTATACTTAGAGATGAGCGAATTTCTCGAAAATTCGATTCAGCCGGTTCGCCGAAATTTCCGAAAAGATTCGCTTCGATCGAAATTTATTTGCGGCGAATCACCTTAAAAACAGCTATTTCCGGGCTGCAGAGAGCCTTGATAGTGGTTTAGAACACTGTGCCTTGCAGTTCCTCTATAGGGAGTCTGCTGTGGTAATGAAATAATACTGTGAGTCAGTATGACATGCAGATGACAGGCGTCGCTATTAGAATCACTGCACACTTCACTTATTTGGGCAGTCAGGGGGCCAAAACTGACCAAATAACTCAAGAATGAACTCAGCCTTACAGGTCCATGTTAGCATCAAGAAGAAGTGCACTCCTTTTACCCCCTCGTCAGCTGATTCCACACTGATGTCTACAGAACCTGTTCTATTAACCGCTTATACAAGTAGAGCCCCCCGACAGAGTAGAGAGGGTGACTGAGGCAGCCGCAGCAGCTGTTCATGCATGCAAGAACTGTCAGCCACAGAGTGGCACAATGACAGAGTATGCAGGTGGCAGCAGCATGAGGAAGCCACAGAGTGGCACAATGACAGAGTGTGGAGTTGGCGACAGCATCAGGAGGCTACAGAGTGGCACAATGACAGAGTCTGGAGGTGGTGGCAGCATCAGGATTTTCAGTATGAATACAGACCGTGGAAGTGGGGGCTCTTGATCCTTGTAACTTTTGGGTTCGGAGCAGGAGGTATCAGAAAATTTACCACAGGGATAACTGGCCACAGAGTGGCACAATGACAGAGTTTGGAGGTGGCGGCAGCAGCAGGAGGCTACAGAGTGGCACAATGACAGAGTCTAAAGGTGGTGGTAGCAGCAGCATCAGGCGGAGACCACAGAGTGGCACAATGACATAATGTGAAGGTGGCAACAGCATCAGGAGGCCATAGAGTGGCAGAATGACATAGTGTGGAGGTGGCGGCAGTATCAGGATTTTCAGAATGAATACAGACCGTGAAAGTGGAGGCTCTTGATTCTTGTAACTTTTGGGTTCGGAGCAGGAGGTGTCTGAAAATCTACCACAGGGATAACTGGCCACAGAGTGGCACAACGACAGAGTCTGATGTAGCGGCAGCATTAGGAGGCTACAGAGTGGCACAATGACCGAGTCTGTAGGTGGCAGCAGCAGCAACATCAGGATGAGGCCACAGAGGTGCCGGCAGCAGCAGCATCGGGCGGAGACCACAGAGTGGCACAATGACGGGGTCTGGAGGTGGCGACAGCATAAGGAGGCTACAGAGTGGCACAATGACAGAGTCTAGAGGTGGCAGCAGCATCAGGAGGCTTCAGTGTGGCACAATGACAGAGTCTGGAGGTGGCGGCAGCGGTCACAAATCCAGTTTGGCTGCCTAGTAGTCCAGCCGATCTTCAATGACGGCTGGCAGGGTGCACTCCAAGTATGCCAACACCTGCTGGTTCAGGTTCTGCTCTATGTCTAGCTGCTGGTCAGTAGTTTCTTCACTATGCGGGTGAAGAAAGCTGGTAATCAGCGACTCTAGACTCAGGCTGCTGCTGATGGAGCTGGTACAGCTCCTGCCACCCCACCCCTCCCCAGCAGCCATGACAGTGGAACGTAAGTGTAGAGGGCCCCCCCGGTCAGACCTGCGAGAGGATGGACGATGGCGCAGATTGGCAGCGGCCAACTTACTACATAGGATGTCTCTGTAGTAGTTCAGTTTGTCCTCCCTTTCAGCGGGTGTAAAAAAGGCCCCCATTTTGGAGCGGTAGCGAGGGTCCAACACGGTGAAGAGCCAGAAGTCATCCTTCTGCCGAATGGTTACAATTCGGCTGTCACTGCGCAAGCAAGTGAGCATGCAGCAGGCCATTTCTGCAAGTGACTTGGAGGGACTCCCTGCTTCCATCTCCACTGCATACTGCCACAGTGTGTCTGGGTCCTCTGCCTCATCTTCCTCATCACCCTCTTGCTCCTCTGGCTGCTCCTGCTCCTCCTCTCCTGTCACCTGAGTGGAAAAAACACCCATTTCGCTATACATTGCCTTTGCTCTAATGTCCTCCTCCTCCAGTTCAGCCCCCACAGCGCTCATGTGGCTGTGAGATCTAGGCGCCACATCTCTAGTCCCATGACCAGATTTACCTGCATTTTTTCCAGGTCATGAAGCAGTGGAATGACGTTGTTCATCCCGTAGTCCTGGTGACTGACAAATAATGTGGCCTCCTCAAAGGGCCTGAGCAAATGGCAGGTGTCACGCATGAGCTGCCACTGGCTGACATGGAAGTTACACATGGGAGTACTCCTATCCGCTTAGATCATCATGAATTCATTGATGGCCTTTCTCTGTTTGTATAGTAAGTCCAACATATGGAGGGTGAAATTCCAATGGGTGGAAACGTCACATATGTGCCTATGTTGGGGGATGCCGTTCTGCCGCTGCAGCTCAAGGAGGGTGTGCTTTGCAGTGTACGAGTGGCTGAAGTTTCCTGCCAATTTTTATGATGTCTTGCAGATGGGTGGAAGACTTCAGGAACTGCTTGACAACCAGATCTAAGACGTGTGCCATGCAGGGCGCATGGCTCAGCCTTCCCTAACACAGCGCCGACACAATGTTCTTCCTGTTGTTGGTCACCATGGTTCCGATTTTGAGTTGTTGCGGAGAAAGCCATGATTCGATTTCTTGATGAATCACATGGAGCAGTTCCTCCCCTGTGTGACTCCGTTCGCCCTGTCAAACCAGGTGCAGACCAGAGTGACACTGCCGTGCCCTGCAGATGTGGTATGCTGGAGGGGCACTGTGAATTGTCCCTGCAGTGGAGGCTGAGGACATGGTGGAGGATGACTGGACAGGGGGATGTTGTCACAGGACCAGCAGCATTAAAACGTGGAGGCGGAAGCTGTGTCACCTGGCCAAGTTGCTGGTGTGGCTGTGCAGGAATCACATTCACCCAGTGGGCCATAAGGGACATGTATTGTCCCTGACCGTAGTTACAGCTCCACACGTGGGGGTTGCTGTGCACTTTGGCAGACAACGACAGGCTCAAGGACTGGCCCACCTTCTGTTCTACAAATTTTTACAGGGCTGGTACTGCCTTTTTCACAAAGAAATGACGGCTTTGGGACTCTCCAACTCGGCTCGGCACAAGCCATGAGTTCTCTGAAAGGTGCAGAGTCCACCACTTGGAAAGGGAGGGACTGCAGCACCAGCAACTTGGACAGGAGCACATTCAGCTTCGTTGCGCCGTTGGATGAGTGCACGCATACTGTTGTCTCTTGGCAATCGCTTTGGTGATCGATTGCTGACGGAATGACTGACGAGGAGTAGAAGGAGCAGGACCATCTGGACCAGCAGAGGATGGAAATGATATACAGCTCCCTTCGGCTGAGGTGCTGGAGCCTTGACTGTCTGAAAGACGGTGCATCCCACTGGGTGATGTAGCGGTTGCTGCGGCAGGCTGGACCACCACATCGGAGCCGCAGTTCTCCCAGGCCACTTTATGGTGACACTGATGTCCTCCTCAACGGTCTCTGGGTCAGGAGCCTTACCGCTCGCAACACCACCTCTCACGCCACTCTCCTCATCACTACTTGCCTGCCTAGCTGAGGAAGCGGTGGATGTCTCCTGCAGATCTTGGCTGGGCAGTAGCTGCTGACTGTCCTCTACTAGCTCGTCCTCGCTGTATAGTGGAGTTTGCTTGTAATAACATAACTCCATTACAACAAAAAAACATGAATGAATAGTATTAATTCAGGAGTGAAAGGTGTCAGGTCAGCTGGATATTGTTGTAGTATACTAGTACATTCTACAGATGTGTAGAATTGGATCAAGTGATACCATGTCTGGGTAAATTTGTCACATCTATTGGCATAAGTAGAAATCATATCGTCCATGCAGTAAATGTCAGCTACCCGTTTCAGCTAGTGTTGTGGAGTCGGTGGGGTATCTCTCTTCCAGCAAGCCCAAATACATGTCTTTGCCGCGTTCAAGAGATGTCGTAGTAGTGAACGTTTGTACACCTTCTTTGACAAATCAGAAATGTGAAGGAGGGTCAAGGCCAGTTTGTCTCTAATATCCACATCTGTAAGCCTAAGAGTGATATCCGCCGAGTCCCTGAAAACTTTATTTTTGGGGCATTCCCAGAAAATGTGTATGAGTGAACCCTGTGCCGCACCACACCTCCAGCAAGAGCCATCCACATGAGGGAAAATCCTAGCAAGCTTGGACAGTGTTCTGTACCAGCTAGTGGCCAATTTGTAGTTGGTCTCCTGATATCAGTTACAAATTGAAACTTTATGGCACAAATGAAGCATCATCTCCCTCTGTTCCTCAGTAAATTGAGTATTTAAATCCACCTCCCATTTAGCAATGAAATTAGAAGAGACATGGGTGTGTGCTGCCTGGAGAGCCTGGTAGGCATAGGACAGCGTGCTTCTCAATGCGTGTTTAGCAGCACATACATTTTCCAGAGACAACAGGGATCGACTAGGTTCCTAGTTCCTAGGTTGTGGCAGGGACTGCAATACATATGAGAGCTGTAAAGTGCCAGCATCTTTTTTTTACCCCAAGTCACATTCAGGGTTACCGATGGGGAGGGTAAATAAATTGCCAATAAAAGGAAAAAACAAGGCTTTTAATATGGTACAACTTGAAAATTAACATGGACAAAAACTTAGGAAACACAGGCCTGCCCTGCATCCTGTCACATTGTGAAGCTGCTGGGGAGAGATGGGCCAGCTTGCCAGTTTGCCTCTATCATTGCAGTTCTGTAATTAAAGACCAAGAGACTTTACTTAAACATGATGTAAAATCAATAAATGATTGCACTTTAAACACGCCCATGTAATTATGCTCATACTGTACTGTGTCATGTACTGGCTCAGCCTTTTATTAAATAAATTGCCAATAAAAAGAAAAAACAAGGCTTTTGAAATGGTACAATTTGAAAATTAACATGAACAAAAACATAGGAAACATGGGCTTGGCATGCATTTTGTCACATTGCGAAGCTGCTGGAGCGAGATTGGCCAGCTTGCCAGTTTGCCTCTATCATTGCATTTCTGTAGTTAAAGTCCAATAATGGTCATTATTAAACTTACTTCTAAAAAAACAAGTGGACCAGATAGATAATATAGAAAACACATTTTGTCTTCATCAGATCTCATTTGTCCAACCAGACCCTCATTCCTTCTAGGTACATGTGTTTCAATAGCAGTAATTGATTTCCACCAGGGAATACCTAAGGGAATGTCAAAAAATATGCAAAATGATAACAAATCCAGTTTTTAGAGACCCAGGACAGGAATATGTTGATTTGGTTATCATAGTTTTCTATGATAACTTTTGTGGTAATGCATGAATAACTATTGAGAAATAAATAAATGGAAGCAAATATTTCCTTAGTTTATCCCTCTATCCCTTTGGTATAGAAATAGTGATTGAGCCCTTGATTTATATTATTAGCTAAGAATATGGATAATACAGAAATATTGCGAATTTGAAAGATTATCTGCTTAATAAAAAAATATTTACTTCAACCGTGATTACAGAATAACATTTGCTGGAGAAAAAAAGCAGACAAGTATATATAAGAGCAAGATGTTTAAGGTCTTGGAAATCGGTCTAAGGAATAATATAGATCTGAATGTTTATTTTATTAGGAACACTTAACCAAAGCTTGTAATATATTTAGACCACAGTCCTGTTCTACCATTGCACGATAATAAATCTCTATTAGAATATCTTTATCCACAGTATTGGCTATATGTAGCATTGTAACTAATTGCTTATGAAGAACAGACTTGAGGATTGGAAAATTTGATTTATTGCATTGCATCGCTGTCTGTAAGCAAACCTGTATCAACTCTTTACTTTATAACTTATAACTAGTTATAACTAGTTTTCTTTTTTTTTAAATGACTGTACAATAGATAGACACAAAGCAATTTTTTGACAGGATGATTATACTTTTTATTCAGTTGATTCTGGTAAAATATCTCTAAATATAGTCATATAATTTAATACTGCTCTCCTTAAAAAAACAACTATTTGGTCAAGATAATAGCATACTACAAAGAGCGGCATTCAGTGGTTAAAAATCAGCTTTCACTAATCTGTGCACAGCAAGCTGATGAAATATATGATTTTTGATTTGATGATGAAATGGTGATTTGGTTATGATATGATGATGATTTGTGATTAGTTGCTTCAGTGACTATGCCTTATGTTAACAAAGAGCAACACAACTGTAATATAGCAAGCATGATATAACAGGCAGTGGTTAGGGGTGTCTATTCTGTTTACAAAAGTGTATTTAAACCAATTTTATCTATGATGTCTAACTGTGTAGTTTTCTTGACTACATTTTTCTTCTGTAAACTGTTGCGATTTCTTTTGAGAGATCCTACAAGAAATGGCACTTCCTGTTACAGGCTAACAATGCTAATAAACTTCCTTACAATTTGCAGTAGCTTCTTCATATTGCTATGCCAACATTTTCAGTTTCAGAAATCCAAGACTAGATAGGGGTGACATCGCTGTTGGCAATTGAAAGAAGATTGCTTAGAGTTGTTCTTATCTCTATGATAGCCCCCTTTCAAATAAACATTTGCATATGTTGTTGTATTTGAAGTTGACATACGAATTTTAGTATCTGTTTGAGAAGGTTAATATTATTGTAGTGTATAATGTGTAATGTCTTGTGGTAAGTTATAATAAAATAAAAGTTATAAATAGGTCTAATATTTACAGAAAAATTATGTTATACATGCAAGATGCAGTGTGCTTTTTAAAAATATCCAAAAAGTCCAACAGCTTAGGTCTAAAGATACAAATTACTGTAGTAAACCCCATCTGCATCTTTGTTTGCCCACTTTGTATCGCCACTCTCTAAAGCCCCGTCTACCTATTCACCCCATACATTTTCCAGCATGCATAGCCTAATTCCACAGGAATTCATAATGGTACAGTAAAAAAAGAGCTCAACTTCTATTTAAAGAGTATCCCCTTCTCTTGGGGTAAATCCTTCCTCAATGCTGCAGATACATTGCAATGTGAGGACTGTTTTCTCCAACATACTCCTGTGAGCTCATGAATCATGATGGCATACCACCAAGAGTGTTTTTATGAGGACCTGGGTTTTCAGGAAGTGTCATGAATGATGCTGGGCTTTATCATCTAACCTCATCTAACCTGATAGAGATAGTGATCAGTGGGTGGAGAAAAATGGAAAGGGTATCTTTGGAGCTTTGAGAGGGTGAGTAGTGCTTTGTGAAGATCATTTTGTCCCCATACAAAAGGGGTTGCAGAAAATTTAAAATGAAAAATAAAAAAACTTGGCATTAGGTTTCAGTAGAAACCATTTAGTTTTGAGTAGAAAAAAGGTTGAATCCCCTATAAGTATAGTTTTTGCTTTCTGCACCGCACTAGGGGAATTTTCCTTCACTCATTGTCCTAAAGATGCAACAGGAAATGAGAAGTTATCTTTCCACATTATGAAGTTTTCACCCCAGAAGAATGTTCCTCCAACAGATAAAATGTTTGTTGGATGTTTCTTCATCTATTACTTTAGAGGAAAACTGACCAGGCCATGTGAAAAGCTATTTTAGGCATTAAAGTATAAAAATAAATACATGAATTAGATCCATATGGCTCAAGGAAGGCATAAAACCTGTTAAATGAGATTTAAAACAGGTGCCTAAACCCACTGTCTCAAACCTAATAATAAAATTAGAAAACAAAAAAGAACAAGACCAAAATATTTGAAAGAGGAGGACCAATATAAAGTTCAGAGTACAATACCTAGACGGGGGCAGAAGAATTTGGGGGACTAAGGGGAAAGAATGAAGGATATAAAGAAAGTTAGGTTTAGCCCAACTTTTTATCTTAAAGAAAAACCCACCATGTCTAAAACTAAAAATACTTGACATACACTTATTAAATAAAAAAAAAAAAAAAAAAAGCCACAAAAACATTTTGATTTTGACAACCTGTAAATAGCATCAACATTTTAAAATACTTTCTTGGTTTGAATTGTGGAAACCAATTAGGCAAAGCTGTTTATTAATGAGTAACAACTTGTCTCTAAGGCTCAATATTTCTACTAAATATGCAAAGGAATAATTGCTGAGAATGGCAACTATTCCCTAAGAGATGAAACAAATGGCTCCTTTGGTGTAAGCTACACATACAGGAAAAAGTAAGGATCAGTCATAGTTTGACTGCTTAACTGCTACCCAACTAAAGCGTTTTTTTCCCAATGTTTCACATGTTTAAACAAACATTTTAGGCCTACCAAATTACCCCCCCCCCCCCCCACACACACACACACATAATATATTTTCTGAGAACCTATGGAATTCAAAGATGGAAATTAAACATTTTAAGTTGTAATATATTTGCTCAACAGTTTTGTCAAAATTATATTTTAGAGCACAGAAACACAATTTTATTCAAATTTAGTAAATGGATATTCAATATGCCTCACTTTAAAATTGTGTGACCCTAAAAAAAACAACAAAATACAACATTTAAAATTGTCAATATGTGATATTTTAAAAAACGTTTATAATCCTTAGTTGGTCCTAAATAATGGCCATAGATTTATTATTCCTATTACAGCATTATCTGTTTTGTTTATTGTTTATTACCTATACACACATACATTATATATATATATATATATATATATATATATATATATATATATATAACTCCAGTAATTAATTGAAAACTGAAACGCAGAAAGCCTGGAGTTGTTGGGGAAGTCCAGTAAGGGTCATCGAATTTAAATGTCAGTAAAGATCAGCATGGGGGTTATCATCCCATTCCATCCGTTGCACCTCAAGATTGTTTATAGATATTTATAGATATATGTGGATATATTATATATTACATTATATATATATATATATATATATATATATATATATATATATATTCATATAATGTATGTGTGTATAGGTGTAGGAATGTTGTGTTTAAACATGGAACCTGTTTTTTCTTTGTTCTGGCCATCTGGATCACCTAGGGGGATGTCTAATCAATGGTTATCAAGGAACCTCAACCAAGGAACAATAAACAAAACAGATAATAAAATATGCCAGTACACAAGATCTAGTTCCCTTAACAAACTGTTTACCAGTAGGACCCTCAAAAGGTAATAAATCTATCAAGCCTGAGTTAGCAGAAGATGGATGAATAACTGGACAGATGGGTTGGGGTGATTACCCAGCTGGACCTTTTGTTTACCCCTAAACTTAGATTCCAGCTCCAGATTCACGTATCAAATTTAGCTGGAAGGTCCATCAAATTACATTAACCAATCCCAATCTAGTGGGGGGGGGGGTGTCAACCGATGGTCATCTTACAGAACACACCCACTAACCAATCCAAGAGCCCCAAGGATACCTAATGGGAACTGAGAGAATTTAGATCTCTTACTTGCTTGCTTGCTCGGGCTTGCTCTCTTGCTTGCTCTCCTGAGGGACTCCTTAGGTAAGCTGTTCTGGAGTCCTCTTCTGAAGAAAGAAGGCTACGGAGGTACCCATTAACCTTTTAGCAGGTAGCTATAAAATATTCCTAATTGTAGTCTTATGGGTGTCTATAGTATTATTATTATTTATTTAGTAAATTTAGTAAATAGTAAATATTATTTATTTACTTTGCCATTTTGTAATTACTGTATTAGGTACTAACCATTGTTAGATTATTACAGGGGTTACCTACTAACAACCTTATTTTCATGTACTATATATATTGATTGAAGTTCCTATATCTAGATATCAAACAATATTGCTGTGCATTTTATGTTTCACCTTGTTTTTTTATTTAAACTGTTTAAGTGACTAGCTATCATTTCTGCGTGAACCTTCTTTTATTGAATATCTATTTGCATTGTTAGGGGATATAATATCCATATTTATGCAGATAAATATTCCAAATCAACAGTGGCGGCTATAGACTCGGGGCACAAATTAGTGGGTTCATTCAAACAGCTTCTATTTTGTTTGTATGCAAAAATAGAGTTAAGTGAATACAGGCTGAGTCAGCCATTCAGGCAAGTTGAGACCACAGTGATACTGTCTGTGATATTTTTTGCTGCGTGGGTATTGGTAAGAGGCCGCACATCATTGCATGCTCGAGTATTTGCTGTATTTGCAATACTCCACATATGTATAGAAATCTTCAAATAAAAGTGTATTGGATGTACCTCTAATAAAGCGGTTTAAATTAGCAGCGGAGGACACACTTGGGATCATGACTGTGATAGGGCTGAGTTCCGGCATGCCGTGCCGCCACTCCACCTCCCCCCACCCCACCACTTTACCCCAAACACACACTGATGACAACAACTTGGTTAAATGGCCCCTTTGGACCATTTATTAACAAATAACTTAAATATTAACTCTTTTAATAAATAACCATAAAATAACCATAAATAACAATATATAAACACATAATCGACAAATAATAACAACTTACAAATAATCACAAATAACTGTAACCAATACATTAATAAAACATCCTTTCCTAAACACACCCCCTGGTTACTGGTCCTCGAAGGCCCCACTATTGTATCCCCTTGCACCTAATAGGTCAGCACTGCCATGATATTTAATGCTCCCAGCCGCACCTCAAGCTCGGGAATGATACCAGCAGCACTCGCAGCCCTACTACAAAACAATTTACCACTCCCAACAACAACCTTACCGAGGGTCCTATACCATAGATGAGTTCTCACCCCCACTGAAACAGTCCAATACAACACCTTCCCTCGAGGACCTCACCACCACGGCGCCACAAGAGCAACACCTTGCCCTTGTGCGCCCTGCCAATCCCTCACAGCTCTCTGAATTCCTTCCTGCAACCCTAGACACCATAGATCCATACCCACATCAGACAAGTGCACCCCGTCAGCCTCCAAATACAACCCTAAGTCCCCTTCCAACTTCCTATGCCGGACTACCACCCCCCCATTCTGTGCCACAAAGCCCCCCACCGATTTGTTAAGCTTAACCCTAGCTTTATTCACCCGGGCCACTGACCGAGCGCCTCGCCATTGTGTCCTGGCCACCACATCTGACCAGACCACTATGACACCCGGCAAAAAAGTAAGCAGTCTAAGCAGGTCCCATCTAATGTCCCTGGATAATTCCCTAACTGGCCTCTTCCCCAAATCATTTCCCCCCCACTTGCAACACCAACACATTTGGACTCCTATCCCACTGCAAATACCGACGATCCTCTGCCAGCAGCCTACTCAATTGAGTCCCGGTCCCGGGCACTCCAATCCACCGAATTACAACTTCAGCACGGGGGAAACCCAGCTGCCACCCATCCAGCCGTAATTCTGCTCGTCTGGCCCCCCGGCTCACATAGGAGTGCCCGATGATCCAAACAAGACACTGGGAACCACCTAAAACAGAATAACAAAATTATGCACAACAAGATACCAGCCACAAAACCCCTGCCCCCCCCCGGCCCATCACAGCATATGCGGCCGCATGTATGACCTAAATCGATGAGATTCCCAATGCGCTGAATAACCTCATCTCCAAGGCCCCACCAAGCTGCTTCCGTAGCTGCCCCTATTCTAAACGAATGCGAGGAAAATTTTCCTGCCTCCACCCCCTCATCCTATAAACATCTTCTAAAAACTGCCACAAACTGATATCTCGATAAAGCCAAACCATCAGCGTGCACCAACAAGGCCCACCCCACCCTGGCCTAATCGCCAAAAATTCCCTCACAGCCTCCACCGGACACACCAAACCCCCACCCAAACTCTTTAAAACAATATCCACCCCCTTACCCCCCTGGTCTGTTTTTGACCTGGCCAGACGAATCCTAATTTGCTCACCGTCACACTCCACATCACTCACCTGAATCCCTCCTGGCTTCATTTTGGCCTGGCTGACCAGCTCCCCAATCCTAAAAGCCCCAAAAAAGGCTAAAACGTATGCCACTCTGAACAACCCCCTCTCATAACTATTACTACAGATCCCCTGTAACCTCTTCACCAATTCTATCAACAAGGGGAAAGACACCGGTCTTCTCCCATTCATTCTTACTCTCCCCTTCCTAAACCCCTTCACCGCCTGTTGCACTAAAAACTCCTTACTCAAATCCTTCAACCCCATTAACTTGAACAGGAAGGCCAAGCCTGCTAATATTTTTTCATAACAGCCACGGACACCCCCCTCTCAAAACAGCGACACAAAAAATAAACCAGCACCCCCTAAAATCGTCTTATGACCTGGCTCCCCCGCATTCCTCACAGAAATCTCACCATTCTTTCCATACAGCAGAATACTCCAACCACATACCTGAACTCACTGAACGCCGAATCATACCCGCTACGATGCCAAGGGGATCTTCCTGAGGGCACGGGACACCTTGCCGCTCCGCCCCTGGGACCAGCTGCTGGAACCGCTCCCACTGAAACCAAGACAGAGAGTCAGCTATATTGTTAACAGTACCAAAGATATGCACAGCAGCCACCGCAATGTTCCAGCAAAGGCAACAAAAAACCAACTGCCTCAGCAATCTAATCACCGGCGGCGAAGATGCCGAATAGGCATTCACCTCCGGAACCACACCCAAATTGTCACAGCAAAACCTTATCCGCTTATTTGCAAGCTCCCCACCCCACAACTTCAGCGTTACCACAATGGGGAACAGTTCTAAGACCGCCAAATTCGCCAACAAACCAGCCTCCCTCCACCACTCAGGCCAAGGTTCAGCACTCCATATTCCCTGCCAAAACGCCCGTACCCAGATGCTCCCGCCGCATCTGTAAATAACTCCAGGTCCGCATTCCAAACCGGCCCCACTAACCAAACTGACCTCTCATTGTATTTGTTCAAAAATCTCCTCCAAACCTATAAATCCTCCCTCAAGTCCTTGCGCAGATGAATAAAATGCCCTGGGCAAATTACCCCAGCTGTAGCCGCCGCCAATCTCCTCCCAAATATCCGCCCCATAGGCATGATCCAGCAGGCAAAATTTAACTTACCCAGGAGTGACTGCAAGTCCCTCAATGTAAGTTTTTTTCTGTCCACCGCCCTTGCCACATCAATCCGTAATGCCTCCAACTTGTCTTCCGGCAGTCGACACTCCATCGCCACGGTGTCAATTGTGTTCCCCAGAAAAACCAACTCCGTTGGCGGGCCCTCCAATTTATCTTTCACGAAGGGCATGCCGAACTTGTCTGCTAAGAAATCGAATGTTGCCACCAACACCCTACACATCACTCACTCAGGTGGCCCGATGAAAAGAAAATTGTCCAGGTAATGGATGACCGATTCTACCGTGGCTACCTCCCGCACTGTCCATTCCAAAAATGAACTAAAAGTTTCAAACAGTGCACACGACAAAGAGCACCCCATCAGCAAACAGCGGTCCACATAGAAGGCTCCTTCCCACGTGCAATCCAAAAAACTCTGACTATCTGGGTGCATCGGTAACAACCGAAAGGCCGCCTCTATGTCCGCCTTTGCCAACAGGGCTCCTCTGCTATACTTACGCACCCATTTTAGTGCGCTGTCGAACGACGTATAGGATACAGAACTAAGGCGGGGGTCAATCACCTCATTCACTGACGGGCCGGGAAAGACAAATGGTGAATGAGCCGAAATTTGTTTGGCTCCTTCTTGGGCACCACCCCTAAAGGAGAAATCACCAAGTCCTCCACTGGTCGCGCTGGGAAGGGTCCCCCCATCCCGCCCAATCCCACCTCATTCCTCAATTTTTCTCCCACCACCTCCGTGTGTAATCTTGCTGACTTCAAATTCCTTGCCACTGGGGGGAGCTCCTTCAATGAGCAAGGAATCCGAAAACCCTCTGTGAACCCCTCTTCCAACAGCTTAGCAGCCGCCTGGTCCAGATACCTACTTAGGAAAGGCCGCATTGGACCTACCTTCACTGACGTCATCCCTCTTTCCAGCGGCGTCCGACCCCCTTCCACCTCCTGCTCGAAAATCCAAACGTGCCCCCGCATTTTGCACATTCATGCTTGAAACGGCAGGCCTGGCCAAACTTGCAGCCCCCTTCATTAAATGGCCAACACATCTCTTTTTTACGGAAGGCTGAGGGCCCGAAAGGTGACGGACCACCGCCCCCCCCCCCCAAAAAAAAATGCAGGCTCCCAGACCACCCTGCCTACTGGTCACCTCACCCCTCTCCCCATTTTTTGAACCCCCCCTTTCCCAAACAGGCACTCACCGGCCGCAAGCTCTCCCTCCAACAGGTCCTCTTCAGCCTCCTGCTCAGGCACTTCCTGGACCATCCAGGATCGGGACCACACCAGAAGGGCCCCTTTCTCCACTCTGCGGTGTCCGGCCACGCTGCCTCCACTGCCAGCCCTCACGCAGCTGGCCGCATCCTCCAAAAGCTGGCCGGCTCTTTTCCCTGCACTACCGGGAATCATCACGCAGGTCCCGCCCCTTGCTGCTGACGAGCCGAATCTTCTTCTTGGAGACTCCCGGCGCGGTGGCCCCGCCTTCTCCTCACGCTCGTCTGTCCCTGCTTCCTGTTCCTCCACTGCGGCCATCCTGGAGAAGGGAAAAGGCGCCCTGCTTCTGTCCAGCACCCTTGCACTTGCTGCCTGATTCAGGGAGCCCGCGTCTCCCTCCTATTGCGGCCCGAGCCCTGCCACTCTGTCCTACTGCTGGACCCTGCTAAGCCGCCCTGGGGCCCCCCCGCGAGAGCGCCCCCCCGTCCACATGCCCGCGCACGCTGCCGCCATCATTCCCAGCAAGCCTCCTCGGGGCTTGCACTACTGATCGCACAGGACGAGAAGGGGGGGACCTCTGCCTGCTCCCTCCCCTCCCATCCTGGGGCTCCAAGAGGATTCCTCTTAGCTGTCCAAGCCTCAGCAACAGTCCCCCGCTGGGCTGAAGACCCTGGAGGGTCCCTAATGGGGCTCCTAGTGCGGGGGCGAGCTCAAGGGGGTTCAGGACTCTGGCGCACCAGAGGCCTAGATGTCCGAGGCCGTCTTGCGTCCACTCCCCTGACTGTGGGGACCGAAGCGACCCCCTGTAGAACAGTTTCTACCTGATCCTGCAGCCAGCCAGACCCCTTGATCCTCAGCAGCTGCCCTCAATTGTGCCAGCAAAGCATCAATGTCTGCCATGTGCTCCTGTAATGTACTTAGCTAACAAAAAACGTCCCTCCTTCTCTCCGTCACGCTGAAAAAAGACCCTCCCTTTCCGGCTCACCCCCCTTTTCACTCCTCTTCTCCCTCCCCCATGTACGTCACTCCTGGCATACGAATTCAGCAACTGCCCCCCTCTTCTCTATGTTAACTCTTAACCCTTCCCCTGCCTGCTCCCATCCCTTCCCAGTCATGCAAGCCTTCCACTGATTTTTCACTTCGTTCTCTGCTCAAGGCCTCACTTTAACTGGGATATAGTCTCAGTAAGAACTGTTGGAAGTTGTTAGTAGGAATAAGGTATTGTTTAAGGACCCCTCACTGACGTTTGTTGTTACAAAGAAAGTTATAAGAAGTTGGATTAATGAGATCTGGGAACTATTGTGCCAAACCAATTGAAACCCAAGATAAGTAGACGTTAATGTCACATTAGTTGGTGAATTCAGTTATTATTAAGATTGATTGGTGTACTAAAGTACATATAGTGAGATTTTGGTTTTTGTTTTGGACAAAAGCATCCTAAATTATATAATTTGAGAATGGTTTAGATAGCCTTTGCGATTTAAGATTTTTGTTTTATTGTCAGCAGTGGTCAAGTTTTATTACTCTGTTTAGGCGGGAATACTTGAAGCAAGCCTTACCCTTTTGTACCTTGCAGAGGTGTGATCCTTGATATCACCCTTCATTGTAACTATTTACTGTAAAGCTGACCAAACAGACCATCAGACTGTTGTTAGTGTATTGACTACTTATGGTGAGCAGGACCCTTTGTTCTATCAGGTCTTTGTTCTTCAAAAGGTATGCATTACAGTCACTGTCTATTGTTGGGTTAAAACTTGTGCTAGCAGTTTTAGCCTGGAGTGGCATAACTTTTGGCATTACTCTTTTTGTTCTTGATTTATATTTACATTTTGGGTTTTGGGTTTTGGTTTAAAGTTTATTTAGGTGGTCACCTCGTACTTTAATAGGTATTATCATTTATCTAACAAGTTTTAGAATATACCAAGTTTGCAAATTCCAGGTACAGGCTTGTTGGAAATGGCATCCTTATCCAGCTTGGGAAGAATTGTGTCAGCTTATAATCTTAAGCATAAACGCATCAATTTTGCCTCTGATTCTAAATTTAAAGAGTCTCTATGGGCATATGTGCGTGAACTATTTGACAGGCAAACTAAAACCTGTAAAAAGAATAAAAAGTTAAAAAGTCTGGCAATGGCAGGTATGGTAGGAAGCCTCCATGACCACGAGTGCCAGAATTATTACATTAGAAGACCAGGTACAAAGTTCTGAAGAGAAAATAATAAAAATGGAAACGGCCAACCAAGATTTACTTCACCAGTTAAATACCACTTCCACCTTAAATGAGATGATCAGATCTTCTCATGAAAGGCAGGTTAAAAATCATAGATCTGCTCAAGGTGAAATAATTTAAAACAAGCATTTATTAGTGAAATCTGCAAGCATTTATAGATAAAATCACTGCACCAGCTTGTGCAGACGACATGTCCATCAGTAAGGCTGCTGCCATTGCCAAGAGTAACCAGCAAATTTAAAGACAGAACAAAATATTGCCTCTGGAGAAGGATCAGTGTGGTAATAAAATAGAAGGTCCTTCTATATCTTCAGTCAAAGAGAGAGTTGTACAACCCCCACATGCAAATGAAACTGTTGCCTCATCCAGTGTTTGTAGGGAAGGTCAAAACTCTAATAAAACCATTCCTTTGTACTGTAAACAGTCATCAAAGGCTCTGGATATTCCAGGTCCTCAGTCTAAACCTTTATCATGGATAAATAAATGTTTTAATGCCTTTCACAAAATAAGAAAAATGCTTGTGGACTATTCGGCCATATTGCCAGATTTTGTTTGTCCCTTCGTACTAAAAAGAGGATAAACCAACATCCATTTAAAACATACAGACGTGATACTGAGGTGTATTCACCACGTTTGGGGACCCATCCTCATAAGCACAAGCCAGGGGTCTCTCTCAAAAATACAAAGGCAGAAAACAATTCTTTACAGGCAATGTTATTATTGAACTTGGAAGTTTTGTATTGTAGGAAAAATACAGATCAATGATGAAATCTGGATATGACCCAGACAGGTAAATCTAGAGGACCCTAAAACACACAGTACTTGGCTTTGGTCTATTTTATGTACAGTGCTACTTAATGTACAGCATTGTATAATATGTTGGTATTAAATAAATATTGTTTATTAATACCAATTAATATTATTTTAATATTAATATTTTATTTAATTTTAATTTTTGATGTTCTTTAAGGAGAAGCCTCCAATTGTATAATTGCAGTCAGGTTGGAAAACAATTCAACATTTTTTTGGTAGCTGTATCCTTTGTTGTCTTTTCCCTTTTGGGCCTGACTTGCACATTGTTAAGTGATTTATTAACATACAAATCACTTATCTTTCATAGAAACTGCCTCTAGGAAAGGACCATTTAAATGGAAGGTCATTCTTTCCCAGAACTTTTTTTTCAGTTTGTTTTAACAGACAGACATTTAATTTTTGGTTAAAAATAAAGATTCAATGCTCCTTGACAATAAAAGTTAAATTGGTTAGGAAAGGAAAGGAAGTTAAGGTAGTAATAAATCTATATTACTTTTTTTTCCTGTGTGCTAATGTTTTTGGAATTTTTACCTTATTGTTGTTTTTTCATAATGTCTCTGACAAAAGCACACAGTTCCATTCTCTTTATTTTATATCTGATCCATGTTCCTTTGTTTGGGATTTACTCAAAGGGGGAGGTGTGTTTACTGGAAGTTACTCAAGGGAGGGAGATAGGTGTACTTAATATTAATAATATATTCCCATGATCTGAGAAGGTCCCCTCACTTTGTTCACTTCTGATATTGATAATATTTTTCTTTATCTAAGAAATCCTCTTACATTGATCATACCTGTAATCAGAGTTACCCCACAATAGGAAAATAATACCAAGTTGTCATAATGGGTGTTTCAGTCCTTCACACTTTTATTGATTGTTTGAGTATTGTTTATGAGCATCTTCCAAGTGCAGTCCTATTATGTGCCATATTGGTTATAGATACTGAGTTAAACCGATCAGACATGTTTATGAGTACAGATATACTTAGACTGATCAGACCTTAGTGAATAGTGAGTAATATAAATCAGTACCATTGTACTTGCATAACATGAGCAACTGTCAAAGGCTAGCCCCCACTGAGGACATCTTCCTGAGACACACTTTTCTGGTTTCGCTTCCAAGTGTGCTTCTGGAGGAACTTGTTTTTCTTCCTTGCAGTTGCCTATCAATGTGACCTCTCCCAGGGGAACAAGAGAATTCAGTGTACCTGAGTGCCCAAGCCATGAGGTATGTGCACTATTGCGGTCTGCAGCACATGGTAATAGTCAGTCCCCAGCCCGGGACTCTGCCAAGCTGAATGCATATTCTTGTAAGGTGTCTGCTTCACAAGGTAATGGTCAATCCCCAGCTCGGGATCCTGCCAAGCTAGAGACATATTCCGGTACACTGTCGGTATTGCTGATACATCACAGATGGGGAGGATCGGTCACATGCACCTCACTGCACAGCAGAAGGCATGCAAAGGGATTGGCAGGCATACTGCCAGACTGATGAAAGGTGTGTAGTCTGATGATGAGGTGATGGCTACAGGTAGTGTATCTGGTAATATAGATATATAGATAATATAGTATAATCAATGTAACAGGTCTCAGTATTACGTCTTAGTATATTTTATCATTTACAACAATATTCCTGAGTACTCAAAGTAATATTAACATAAGTTTTTGAAATGCCCAATAGGCCTGACAAAGGCTCCTCCTTGAAGTGACATGTGCTTATGTTAATGCATGATCACTAAGTATATTTAGGAGATTCCAAGGCCTACCAACCTGTGAGTGTCTGCAATCAAGAAATACTTCAAATAAAGGCACAGAGTGCACATGTCTATGATGGACTTGATGGATGGATTGGTTGGGCATCTTATAAATCTATAATATTGGACTTTTCTAGCACAATCATGAAAATTATGGACTGTTTAAGAAAGCACAATAGACTGCGGGGAACTTCCTAAGTTGCCTTTTCTCTTTTTACCATATCAGAAACTTAATTCTAACTTTCAAAGAAAGTTTTATTGCATATGCTAATACCTGAAGAACTGAGAATGATGAATGGAATCCAGACATAAACAATCATGGTACTCGTGTGGCTAATGCTTCGATAGCCACAAGCGGGGGTCAGTTGCACCTCAAGATTATTTATAGATATTTATAGATATATGTGGATATATCTACATATATATACATATATATCTACATCCATATTTATGCAGATAAGTATTCTAAATCAACACATCTGCCCTGTCCATCATCAGCTATTTTTACAGTGCTTTACCTCCTGAGGTTTGTATTGGTGTTTATTACTCTTGGAAACTCTAATGGTCATTAGGTCTTTCCTGTGGACAGAACTTGTTTACATCCCTAGGTCTGTTCATCTGTTGTCACACCTGTGAAGTCTGTCACATCTGTGAAGTCCCTGGAATTCATTGATTAGAGATCCTCCAGGATCTATGTGACTGGACAGGGGAGAACAGATAACAAGCATTCCCACACATACCTTCATGCATTGATTAAAGTTACTTAATTATAACAATTGTGAACATAGACTATAACATATATACATATCTAACTTTTTTAGAAATGGCCTAAAGTATATAAACATAATAATGTAAATATAGTGTACCATATTTATATGTATAAACAATCCTTGTTTTGTTAAAGTTGTTAAAGGGAATCTTTCATCAAAAGAGGAGATAAATGTTGATAAATACAGGTTCCTGTATCATACTAAAATTTGCTCACATTTTTCTGCCTGTTTATTGACTTAACGAGTCTCTTTAGCAAAGTGCATAAAAATAGGATTATTCCTTGCACACGATTGGATGATTACTTTCCCTTTTTACTTTGTGTTTCAGGCACATCTTAAATGTCACGGGGCACGTTAGCAATGAAGCTTGTGTATCGTCCTGTAATTTTGTCCTGTTCAGCATACAGCTTTGGCCTCTCGAAAGAGATAAATCTCAGGAAGAATAATAGCATTTTACAGTCCCCTTGGGTATAAATGCGATATTTTGATGTGCATTAAAGCTGACCCGCATTCAATAAAACAATATTATGCAAAAAATCTATTAGGAAGAATTTTTAGAAGCACTTGAATGTGCACTTATGTCCATACCAGGGTAATTTTTACAAACATTTCATGATACAGTGAAGCCTTTGAGGTTCCTACAAATATGTCATGCAGCATTAGAACAAAATACATTTCATAGAAAATATTTTATGTTAGAATATGAACTGAAAAAAGACTTCTGATTGTCAAGTGCAGTAAAGGAAAGTTATACTCAAAAGGCACAATTCAATTGCCTTAATGGAAGGAAAATAACCAGATTTCTACATTTCGTGCTGCCTGAAATGTTGATAAATGTATTCTAAATCTTCAGTTTGCCTTCTATGCATCATATTTTATGACAAAAGGTGGTATGATCGTAGAATACATGCGCGCGTTGGAGCATCCCAAAGATGTTTACAATGAAATAAAACCACAGGCCCTATTACTATATTAGGCTACTAAGTTACATTGCTTAATGAATATAATCCATACTGTTATCCAGGCAGATTTTGCTCTATATTAGACTTCCTTGGGTCTACCTGATATGATTAGGTGTACAACTCTGCATCTAACCAATATCACTAATTTTCTAATAAGCCAGTCCAGCTGACTATTGGAACCACTAGAGCTGTGGTACAAATAAGTAATAATAGGTGATGACCAGCAAAGATGTACCACAGAGAACCATAACATTAAGACTATAGACAAAAAAGGCCTATTTTTATGTCATTCATTGCTTAAAGTTTTGAGGAATTTTAAAATGCTGTCCATTGATTAGGGTATAAGGCCTTTTATAACATCTTTCATGTAAGGCCTTTTTAATGTTGTCCATTGTTTAGGTGGCTTAAGATTAAATTAATGGTGCAAGTTTTCAGGAGAAACTCTGACCTCTCTGACCTCTACAATATGATGAAGTATTTTCCACAGTATGTAAAAATTAAATTGTCTTTTTATTATTATTATTATTATTATTATTGTTAATAAACAGGATTTATATAGGGCCAACATATTATGCAGCGCTGTACATTAAATAGGGATTGCAAATGACAGACTAATACAGACAGTGATATAAGAGGGGAGGACCCTGCCCCGAAGAGCTTGCAATCTAGTAGACTTTGATCATCATTGTTTTATCGGCCATTTGTACACGCTTTTTTTCAGTGTTCTATCAACTCAATGTTTTTATTTGTTTGTATTAAATATATAAGGAGCTCTTAAAATGCAGGATACCAAGCTCCTATATAGTTAATAACCCAGCTTTAGTTATCTTGTTGAGATACAAATACAATCTTTTGATGAAAGGAAGTTCTTTAGAACAATAAATCATGTGCTTTGTCAGATAAAAAAAAAAGGAAAGAAAATCTGGCACCTAGCTTGCTAACTTTTGTACTTTGGAATTCTGTTGAAACTTAATGCCCACAAGTGAAACAAGGCTCACCATCACTATAAGACCTTCCTATAACAGGTGGGAAATGCCTGAGGCTTGGCCTGTGGGCTGTGAAGACCTTGCCATCTCTTGTCTTAATGCACAGTAACACAGAAGCATGCTTGTAATCTGAAATTTGAAAAGAGTTTTTAAGCTGTAATGTGCCACTAGGCATTCTGACCATGAATTCTAGTCTAGAATAATATGTATTTTAAGATCAGATTTGTAGTCACAAATAAATTATTTTTGAGCACAAATGGTGATCCCATATTGCACCTGAAAAACTGCATTTTTAAGCATCCCATTATTTTCAAGCAATCACATATGTTGGCTAATATTCCAGGATATCAGCCCCCTATGTTATATAGAGTTGTATGTATATAGTTTTTGTATGTAAATGGTTTACATGTCCTAAGATGAGAAAACTATACAGATTTATCTGATTACTCCTAACAAAATTCTCTTATTATTAGCTACAGATATGTTGCGCCTAACCCTTTCTCTTTACAAAGCAAAGTAAAACAGAAAGTTCACTTTAAAGCAGGGGTGTCAAACTCTGGCCTGCAACGTCTTTTTTTTTGGCCCCCAAAGGAATCCTAAATATGAATTTCAGCTGGCCCGCCGCTACTACAATTCCTGACATCACTCGCGTCTATGGACCAGCGGCCTCTCTGCCTATGCGTGGCCCCGCATTGGACTGTTTTATAGATTCAGGGAATTGTAGTAGCGGTGCTATTTCAGTGAACAGGAAGTTCCAGCCACTCATAACATTAAGCCCCACGTTGGACTGTTTTCTTGACACAGGGAATTGTAGTAGCTGTACTATTTCAGTTTCAAGTTTGGCCCACGACTTTGTCCAAGTTTTTAATTTTGGTCCTCTGTGTATTTGAGCTTGACACCCCAGCTTTAAAGTAGACAACCTCAAATACATATACTTACCTTCCATACACTTTCCTACCACCTGCTCAACTGTGCAGTAGGGGCTGCCACCTGGCTGGTATTGGCATTGTTGCCAATGTTATTTATAGAAAAAGACCATAGTGCTGGTATAAGAGTAAGGGTGGCCATCCTACTGCCAAGAGCAAATAGAAAGGCATTGTGAAATACATTAGTTACTGGATTCCTATCTTATCCAGAGGTATAGAATGCCTCCATGACACCCTCAGTTTGCCAGGTCACCTGCTACTTTATTGCCAGAAATGCCATGTGTTCCTTTTGCCTCCTGGTGATAAAAGTTGTTGGATTGATGTTAATATATGTTCTTGGGGATTAAAGCAATCATGTTACTTTGACTTAAATAGGCACAGAACATACTGGATTTTAAAGAATATTTTTTTATATATATTGATTGCAATATATTTAAACACGCCATTGGGCATATTCTATGTGAACAAATGTTAATATGCTATGCAAAGTGCAGTGACTTACAGCAGATAGATCTAGGTTTCTCATTTCTTATTAATTGTAATGGGTTAATGCAGGTTGCATATTATCACTCAGCTTTGAAATGCTTTATTCAGTATACTCATACATTATTTTTTATGCTAGGAATCTGAACATTATAATATTAAAACAAATATAGCATAACACAGCATAGAAATAGCACAATTTATGCACTTTTTTCACCTGAAAGATGACATTCTCCATATTTTTTGTGGAGGGGTAGAACTGGAGGTACAATTATCTGAAATTAAAATGATCACATAATTTCTTACATTACTACATACATTTTGGTAATCTATAAATGTGTTTTGGGAAGTAGTCATTTCTTTCTACAGTTTAAACAATTTATGTTATAGTGATGTATGTCACTTAATACAGATTAGTTCTATATAGAAGATTATTGCCTGCTCAGGTCATGGAGAAAGTACCTGATTCTGTAATGACTAAACTGAATGAATACGTTTGGAGCTGGAAAATCCATATTTTTAAATTACATTTATTGTTTAATATAATTCAATTTACAATTTAGTGTATTAAACTTTTCAGTAGTTTCATTACCTGAATCATTCATTGCAAAGGATAATTTATATTATTGGGATTAAGATCACAAATCGGATTATAATACTGGAGTTAAAACATCGGTTTTAGAGATTAAATCTCCTAGTGATCAATTATTCATTTCAGAAGAGATCTTTCAGCTTGATCTTTCAGTACAGTGGTGTCATGCTGAAAGTAAAAAAAAACATATGAAGTACTCAACGATATTTCATACAACATCCCTACACTCAGCCTGGGAATAAAGGACCCGACTGCTTACATGCCTCTGTCAGCAAGTTGTAATGTGCTGCCCCTTCCTATAATAATAAGCCTGCAAATGGCTACTTTGTCATATCATACATAAAGTGCAAGGGAAAGAACTAACAGTTTTATCCCCAGCCATAAAAAAATAACTGTACAAAGAATTAACAATTAGTTCAGTAAACACATGAAAGCAAATTTAGAGCTCAATGTGCAGTCCAGAGACCATAAGTGCCAAGTTCATCTATTTATGCCTGCAGAACCCTGCAAATGTATCCAAAATTTGGGTATGTCACAAAATATTTGTTTTTGCTTCAGGCCTACTAGTCAACATGCAAAAATCATTACTAGATTTTTTGAAATAATAATAAATAAAACGATAAAGAGATGTATACTACAAATATATTGTTAGGTTTACCATGCTAGGGCTTGCTATCATTTCTCATTTTAATTTTATTTTATTCACATAACTTGTGAAATATAATTTGAAAGTATACTGCCTTTTGTCATTTATCCATACCGTTTTCATTGTATTTCTTTATCTCTCCCCCCTCCCCCCACCACCTGTTCTGTCACAAAAGCCGTGCAGAAGATTCCAAAGTTGCAAACTAAGCATACATTTCTAACCTTCAAAGACATCAC
This sequence comes from Pyxicephalus adspersus, assembly GCF_032062135.1. Lineage (NCBI taxonomy): Eukaryota > Metazoa > Chordata > Amphibia > Anura > Pyxicephalidae > Pyxicephalus > Pyxicephalus adspersus. Next base: position 39,240,235 of record NC_092871.1, read on the forward strand.
ATTTGACAGTTATGTAGAATGTGTATTCATGGAATGACACTTTGTTATACATCTTCTATACACGCTTGTTTAATGCTTCCATGTATAATCCAATAAAAAAAACAATAAAAATGATTGCTCACAATTGATCATTAGTATTCTTTAATAATACTTTTCAGTTATGTCAGAGCGGCTCTACTTTAGCCGTACTCTTTCTGAATCCCGGCAAGCTCCACAGCTCTTGATCAATAATGCACATGTAAGATTTTCCCATTAAGAAACAAAATTCCAATAAATTTGTTTTTTAAAGCTGGATGGTAGATTAAAAGTATGTGTTAGTTGGCATCTCATTAACCTTACTGCATTTACAGAAATATTGGATAGCAGAAAGCCACTAGACTGGAGGACTCTGTATCTGTATTAAGTGACTTTTGACTACATTGTGATGAAATAAATAGCAGGACACACAATTCTTCTGCATGCATCTATGTATTTGAATTACAACCTTTTTTTAATTCTGAAATCATAATCGATTCTTGTATAGAACTGATGTGGCTTAACTGCTTCAGCCTGAAATGTGTAAATAAGGATGAAGTGTAAAATTTGAACAGCCTATGTAATTCACAGCAGGCATCCAAATTCATGATCGTGTACTTGACGTGACCAAGAACAACAACAATGCTGATATACAAGCACTGGCAATTGCAAGTAAATATGTTATATTTCCTGTGATTCTTGTCCTTCTAACCCCCCCTTTGATCTCGGGCTAGGAATGCCCAGCACTTATCTGTCAAAACTAGTCACTTTTACCTTCTGGGGCTGTGTGTGGTACCCTAGGTCAGGATCACTTAAATGTGGCTTTGTGCTCTACAAAATATGCTTTGATTATGATTTCCATTCATGTACAATCAGAGCCTTAATTACACTTAAATTTAATATATGTGCACTGAAATAGCTTGTTGATTTGTTTGTGCATTATCATACACACAGCTTTTTGTACAATTACATGGCTGGTCATTAAAAAAGTAAAACATATCTCTTCTTTCACTTTTTAATTTTAAGCTCTATTTGTTTGTGTTATTTAGGAATACTTATCTGCATAAATATGGAAATTATATCCCCTATCAATGCATATAGATATTCAATTAAAGAAGGTTCATGCACAAATAATAGCTAGCCACTCAAACAGTTTAATTAAGAAAACAAGGTAAGACAAAGTACACAGCAATATTGTCAGATATTTAAACACCTAGGAACTTCAATCAATGTTAAATATATATCACATAGGCATAAAGTTATTAGTAGTAACCCCTGCAATAACCTAGTAACTACTTTGTACAAAATACATCAAAACAATATAAAAATAATACCATAAACATATACTGAGACATATACCGAACAATATAAGAATGCAATTCAGGAATGTGTTATAGCTACCTGTAAAGATGTTGAGGGGTACTCCAGGAGCTTGATTCCCTAAGAAGTCCCATCATTCCCTTTTTCCCCCTAGTATGTTCTAGCTCCCCTTTTTATATAGTTAAGTACTATTAGGTAACATTGGGACTCCTTGATTGGTTAGTGGGTGTGTTCGGTACGATGACCATCAGTTGGCACACACCCCACTAGATTGGGATTGGTTAATGTAGTTTGATTGACCTCCCAATCAAATTTGATATAAAAATCTCCAGCTGGAATCTATGTTTAGGGGTCTATAAATGTCCAGCTGGGTCTTCACCCCAATCCAAGTGGATGGATTTATTGCCCTTTGAAGGCCATATTGGTGATCTGTTTGTTATGGGACAATAGGTCTTGTCTCCTGGCAGCTGTTGTATCCCCTGTGTGTTACTCTGTGAAGTCCTGGACTTGGAGACCCCCAAGGAGGGCCATATATCCAGCCCTGAGTAAAATAGGTTTCCTGTCTAAACACCACCTTCCTGCATTGCATTCCTGCATTATTTCCTGCTAGTTAGATACAGTCCAATTACTAGGACTCACACATATATATATATATATATATATATATATATATATATATATACATATAAATATATAAATATATATATATATATATATATATATACATATCTAATTAACATATTCATAAACAATCTTGAGGTGCAACAGTTTGGCCGACATTTATGTATGCTTGTATTAACCCACAGGTTTTTTTAAGCATAATCATACTAATAGGGATTTTGGCTGTTGGCTGTTTGGCTGTTACTGGTCAAATTGTAGGTTGTAGAATATGTTAGCATTATATAAAGGAGCAATAAGTTTGTATGCTACTGCATGCATCTTGTCAAATGATCCTGTTTGAATCATTCTTTTTGGTTCTCTAAAGGCAGAAAAGAAACTTTGGCACAGTGTAAGTCTCCTTTTGTCTCCTTTTTTGTCCACAAGGTTGTTAAAATTACATTTTCTTTTGCATTAGAACAATATATTCTTACAATTTTGGTCTTGTTGGTTTTTCTTATTAAACTCAATAGAAAGAAGGTAAAATGTAGTTTTGTTCTATCCCGAATATAGTTTTAGTCCTTCTTTATTACTATGTGACAAATAAAAAAGTATTATTGAAAGAAGGCAGATGCATTATTCAAAAGAAGAATAAAACTAGTTCAAAGCTAGTTGTTTCTAGTTTTTATTCATGCTAATGTATTAAATTTATGTAAAACCTTCCTGCGGGTCAACTGCTGTACGGCCAGTGCACAAACCTAAAGGGCCAAATGAAGTTGCCATCTACTTTGAATTTCTCTTGCACTGTCCGATAATTTCAGTGTAAACTTTAACATTTCTGGCTTGTCCTGGTTCGGGATTTAAAACTCTTTTAAAGCTCTATATTTGAAGAATATGTAAAAAAATGTTTATAAATGTAGCCCATTGCATATTAAAAATTCAGTCATATGTATTAAACATTTTATGATGTCACCAAACTCTATACATTCCTTAAGTGTATGTGATTAGCTTAGGTTTCTTAGTTATATTATATCAGCAGCAAAGTGTCCGTTGTTATTATTTTTTTAATGTTAGTGCAAGTTAGTATTAATGTCTGACTGCTAACATATTTTTGTGCATTTATATACTATATTTTGTTTCAATGCTTTTTATTAAGTTTCAACAATATAATAACACAAAAATGACACGTACAAAAAAGGAGTACTCATAATTACAGAAGAACAATATAACAAAAGTGTCAATTTTTCATACACATACTATTGCAAATAGGGAATGGGAACAACTATAGGGAAGGTACTGGGAGGGGTATGGGAAAAATGTAGGAGAGAACAGGGGAAGTAAAAGAAGGCCTATAAAATTGGTGGCAGAATTGAGTAAAAACTGAAAATCCAAGAAAACCTTACCGACAGCTGTTGTTCAAACGGTAACAGTAAATAGTAAACTGCGAGAGCCACATTATTGCTTTCATTACCTATATAAGGGGTGAAGGGGGTAGCGCATATGGCCCACATTTTGAGGACAGATAGGGAGACCTTTGAGGAGGGGGGTGTAGGATTAGTTATAGGGAAATACTGACCGGCCAATTACTCATGTACCCGCCAGATCTGAAGGTGAACAGTGCTAGGACCATTCTCTTCGATGCCAAACCATTCTGTTAATCTCATGGCCATAGCGTCTTGAATTGGGGTGATTGTTTAAACCAGTCGAAAGCGGACCATGTCAACTTGTACTTTTCATCATATTCTCATCCTCTGCAACAAGTTATTCCATGTGTTGTATCTTTTCTAATTCTAAAAGCCAATCTCTCATGTATGGTACTGTGATTTGTTTCCACAGTCTAGGGATAATGGTCCTAGCCGCTGTGAGGAAATGCCGAAGAACATCTCTTTTAGTAGCCTTTATAGACCCAGGAATCATGAATAGCAGAGATATTTTAGGTGTGTTCCTTAAATCTGAGCCAGTCATTCTGTTATACATATCAATGATCTGATCCAGGAATCTATGAATTTCCGGGCACTCCCACCAGATGTGTAGCATAGTACCCGGTTAAGTGTGGCAGCACCAACAGCTGTTGGGGGAAGAGGAAGACATACAGTGAAAATCTGCTGGACAAAAATACCATCTGGAGATGATTTTATTATTAGTCTCCTGGGCCTTGCATGAGTCAGTATAAATGCTTTTTCCCATTCCAATGGGGAAATAGGTGTTCCTATTTCAGCTTCCCAGTGGGGATGTGGGTCGGATATTGTACAGGTCGGAGTAGTATTGTTGAAACACTTTTAGTATTTCTCGGGGTATAGCAGTGTTGTCTCCCTTTGTATTTTGAATAGATGGGATATAGGAAGTTGCAGGTCTTGCGTGGAGCCCCCTTGCTAACAGACGGCCACACTTTTCCCCGTATTGGTAGTATAATTTACAATATTTTTCTCTATACTTTTGGTGGGTTAAATCATAAAGTTGTAGGAGGCATCTCCTGGCGATTGTCAATTCAGCAAACACATCTGAGGTCATATTGCGTTTATGCAGTTGTTCTAACATCTGGATTCTGTTGATCGTATTGGTTATGTCCTGAGCTCTGTTTTTTTTTAGTCTCGCCCCCTGTTGGATTAGCAGCCCCCGTAGGACTGCCTTAAGGGCTTCCCACTGAAAAGGGAGAGAGGTGTCATCCGACTCATGGTCCATCAAAAAATGTTTGATGGTATCAAGCACTGCTCCCGCACAAACTGGGTCTTTAAACAAAGAGTCATTGCACTTCCAGGTCCACTCATGAGGACCTAGAAAAGGAATCTGTAAGGTTAGCGATACTGAGACATGGTCAGGCCATTGGCAGGTGTCAATGATCACTTCTGGGTGTCAGTCTAGGGGCTTGTGGCTCACTAGGATATAGTCTATGCGTGAGTATGTGTGGTGTGGGTTGGAATAAAATGTATAGTCTTTGTCGCTGGGTTGCAGAGTACGCCACACATTCAAGAGTTGAAAATCATGTAGTTTTGCTTTAAAAGTGTTTAATTTTGAATAAGGTAACGAGGACTTTCCTGATGAGGTGTCTACCCTGGGGTCCAAAGAAAAATTAAAATCACATCAGATTATCAAGGTGCCCTCTGCAAATGTATGTAGCCTATTCAAATACTGGACAGTCGCCGACGTTGGCTGTTGATTAGGGGAATAAATAGAAGCTACGGTATACTTCTTGCCCCACAGAAAAATCTTGGCAAATGCATGTCTACCCATCAGGTCAAGGCAAGTGTCCAGTATCTGGACAGGAAGCGATTTATGGAAAGGTATGGACACCCCTTTTGTTTTGCCTTCGAGGTTGGTGCTGTGTCCAAGTTGTATAGTAACGGTTACGCATGGGAGGTATCTTTTGGGAATGGAAATGTGTTTCCTGAAGCAATAAAACATGTACTCTAGCTTTATGCCGTCTGTACAGAAGTTGGGAGCTCTTGGTGGGACTATTAAGTCCTTTGGCATTGAGGGTGCGAACCTTCAACCCCTGTGTAGGGCTTGATTGGTGAGACATGACTCTGGCATCTATATTCTACTATTGAAATAGCTGAAAGGAAAGAAAGGGGAAGCAACTAAATCCTCTTCAGTGTGCAAGGGGCCAAATATATACTATATTTCAAGCAGAAGAGCTATGTTACTATGTTACTATGATTTCCTATTTGCTAGAAGTATCCCTAAAATACAAATGTGTTTAGGATCTCTGCTACTATTAGTTCTAGATAGTGGATTGTATTTCAAAATATTCACATACAGTATTATAAATCAAAAAGATTCTTCATCATGTGTCTGTCTGTGTTTAGTTCTTGATTTTCCTATAATATTTCTATACTCCTTCAGTTTTATACCAGAAAGCTCTACTATGGGTTTTTGTAATATTGCTGTCACCATAACATTCTAATTTATTTGAATAGATGTTTGGCTCCAAGCCTACACTTCCCCTGCCATTGCAGTATATAGCTGATTTTGTTGGTGTAGTATATATCGGACAGATGTATATTTTTTTACTGTGTATATGTGATACACTAAGCAATGAATTGAGCCTGCAGGCCGAATTATATCACAAATCTCAATGTTATATCCATTAAAAAAATCAATAAGTGTATTTTTACCCACAAATGTGATTTATATATCAGGATCTGTCTTAGCATCAGCCTCCTATACTCCTCTGCATAGCAGCATTTATGCATGGAAATGGTTATGTGTGGGTGACAGAATCAGAGTTAGTAGGGCACACTCAGCTTGAGTATTGTCAGACCAGTATACCTATAGAAGGGCAGGGTACAGACTTAATTTAATTCTGGACCAACTGCATTGTTTCGCTGTTGTGCAGTCTTCATGGAGATCCTGGACCAGACTGTGTTGTCTGGTAAGGCGTTGTCCTAACATAAGCTAGGCTATTCAGAATTTACCTTTTGAATGTACCAATGTATGACAATACAAGACAAGGGGATATAGTTACCGTATTTTTCGGACGACTTTTTCCCCCCACTTCTGGGGGAAAAAAAGTGCGTCTTATGGTCCGAAAAATACGGTAATCACTAGAGCAGAAAGGATAATGATGCAAATAAAACTGCTTCAGACTTTCCAAGTTCTTCCAACCCTACTATGGCCTTATATGGTTTTTATATTTTAAAAAGGAACAAGAAACAAAGAGAATTAAAAATCTGACAAAGATCATAAATTACCCACTCCCAACAAGTGTTATCTGAAATTGGACTTTCATTTTCAGGGATCATCTTGAAGGTGATTTTTGGCTGGATATCAAGTACAACTGTGTCACTAAAAATCTCAAGACCTGTCAAACTGTGGAAAACATTTGAAATATTTGTATTATGAGCTTATAAATAAAGGCTATGTTTAAAGTTTTTCTGCAGATACAGGTAGTCCCCAGGTTACATATGAGATAGGGACTATAGGTTTGTCCTTAAGTTGAATTTGTATATAAGTCAGAACAGGTACATTATTTTAATAAATGCAATTAGGACAGATGTTTGTCTCAACATATTATTAGACAGTGTGGTATCAGTTACTTTATAAAATTCTCGCTGTGAGTTAATCACAAACAAAGCAAAACAAGAATAAAAACTTTATGGAGCCTAGACATTCCTTAACTTCTGGAGTAAGCTGTGGTTTGCTATGTAAAAAGAAACAACTGCAGAGTTTGTCTTGTTTGTTTTGTTTCCGATTCTGATATTTATCTTCTGAATGATTTTTTAGTTTGCAGATCATATGAACATTTTTACCATGCTTCCTGTTTTGGTGGAAAAACAACAGGAGCAAATAAAAATAAAATTACATTACACCCATGTTGTTCCATGTTAAAGAACATGGCAGAACTTTATATTCCATGATAATATATGAGAATGGTTGTTGCATCTCTGTCTTCATTAACAGCATGCTAACCTTATCTGTGTGAATTGTTGGTGGAGCATTAAGATAAGATCAAAAAAGTTTGTATGTACCAAAATTTGTATTTTTACAGATTTTTATTGTGTAACATTCTTGATGACATTGTGCTTACACAGTTAATGTTTAAACAGCAAAGGCAACTGTCATTGAGTATTCAATGTATTTCCTGGAAACTGAGAATGAAGATGATATTTTATTATTTTATTTTATCATTCATTAAGTTAGAATAATGTCTTTCCTTTGTTCTTGTATTCTAAACCTTATTTTTTTTTTTTTTTTACTATTCTATTTTTTTACGTTTTGGTTGATACACGTTGATCCTTTTTAATGAGCTGTTATTTTGCCTTTACCTAAATTTTCTATGTAATGCTTGATTGAGTTTTCTCAATAAAACTTAAATTGAAAAAAGTTACTAATTTAGGGGTGTGGGGGTTTAGTTATTGTTGGGGGAGACCTGTGGAGAGCAGCTGGCACAATTCACATTGAGCACTGACAGGCTGTGTTTGGCCCACAGACTGCACTTTGGTCACTTGTTTTTGTTTCTTGTTTTAAAAATGAATAGTGTTTTCTTTCATTTGCTGGCTTTTTATTTTCACCTTGCAGTCAATATAAGCCAATGAGGAATGCAGGGTCTATTTTCAATTTGTTTTTCATCTGTCTTTTGTAATCTTTCATTCTTAGTTTTGTGCAGTAATCAGTGAAACCACAAACAGAAAAGAGACCAAAAATGGAATGAATACAGAATGCAACTGTAGAAGCATGTTTATGGGGAAGCTCTAATGATTATTTCTAATCATTTCTAATAATTTTATTTTATTTTTAAGCATCTTTTAAATTTGTGTTTTATTTTCTTTGACATTCAAAAGAGATTCTGCTAGAGTTTGATTTAAATATATTACCTACTTCATCCAAATCTTAAGCAATGTTTTTGCCTTTCTTTAAATTGTTAGGGTTACACTAAATACCAGTTTTGAATAAATTAGAGGCAATCAGCCCAATTTATTAAAGCTTTCCAAGACTGGAGAAGATAGACTATAATGGGTGAACTTGGGTGATCTAGTAAATTTGGAATGTATTTCTTGAAAATAATTTGCTATCAGTTGAAAAAATGCCAGATTTATTCTGGATTTAATGGATCACCCAGGTTCTCCCATGATAGTCTATCTACTGCAGTCTTGGAGAATTTTAATAAATCAGGCCCAATGCATTAAATAAAAGCTTAGGAGTTTAGAGTAAACTTTCAGGTAAGAGGATGTATAATATTTGAGAGTACTTTATTGTTAAGGATTCTTCCCACATTGGACACTGTTAGAAGATTGGACTGTTAAGAGATTGGTTTCTTTTATTTGTGATCCTGGCTGCAAGCCATTGGGGACACATTGTAACTGCAAACGAGGAAAGGTTTCTTCAAAAGCAATATTTGCTATTTTAAAATTATTGGGTAATCGTGACATGATTGGGCACCAAAAATTCTTGATCTTTTGAGGACCCAACTGCTAGTTACAGCTCTGTCCTAGTGGTTAGTTAGTGCTCTTGTTTGGGTGCACAGCTGCCACTTAAAATTTGTAACCATTCATCTGGCATGGTGAACTTGCCAGGGTGTAAAGCTGCGTACACACGTGCAATTTTTGTCATTAGAAAGGATCTTTCACAATCCTTTCCAACGACAAAGGACTACACGATGCATGAACGGTGCTGTACATACAGCACCGTTCTGCTTAATGGAGAGGGAAGGGGGAGAGCGACAGAGCGGCACCCTGCTGCGCGCTCTCCCCCTTCCCTTGCATTAGGATCGCTCGTCATTCATCATTCGTGGATCCGCCAGGACGGATCCGCCAGGACGGATCCACGGACGATGAACAACGCCGACTGTACACACGCCAGATTCTCGCCCGATATCTGGCTGATGCTGATTATCGGGCGAGAAAAATCTGACGTGTGTACGCAGCTTTACTTTACAACAGCATGCTCAGGAAGAAATAAAAGACTCATTAAACGATTTAAATTTCTGTTTTCTATCTGTATTTCTGCCTTCTGTGACAAAATGGATACTCACCGTGCACAATCTCTCACACTTCTTAATTATAACAAGTGTTGCTCAAATTTGTTTTATTTTTAGCATGTGGCTTAGTAGCCATAGAAAAACAAATATGCCCTATGCCTCTTTTTTCACATTTTCTACCTCTAGTATAGTAAATGTGTGATCTTTTTTCATTTTCTTTCCTTTGGTGAATTACATTTATTTCTATCCTATGGTGTTTCTTTATTTTTCTGTGTTTGACCTCTTTCTTTTTTAGATTTTATAGAATGCATTTTTGATATGTGCTGTAGCACAACCATTCTATGCACAGTTATAGCTGCAGAGGACATGATTGTTCTTCTAGGTAATGCGCAGTATACCCCTAGCATCTACAGCAGTGGTCGCCAACCAGTTGTTCGTGGGACAATTTTGGTGGTCCCCGGCTCTGTCAGGAGAAGGACCCTGCTTGGGGCGCGCACCGGCTAGAGCCGAGGCCAGGTCTTCCATACAAGTCGCAGTCTCAGGGATTTGTGCGGGATGTGTCTTTGGACACAACCTGCCCACTCTCCCATCACAGGCTCAGGTCTGTGATGGGAAAGTGGGCGGGTTCTGGAGGAAGTTTCTTCTCCTTTGAGAGACATCCAGCTTGCGCATGCAATAAATTTAGTGATCCGTGACATCTAAAAGTTTGGCGACCAATATTCTACAGTACATACAGCAAATTTTAAAAATATACAAACATATAAATACACAAACATAATACAAGAAACACACATAGTCAACTAAACAATGCAATTTATCATCTGAATAAATGTTAACTCATAGTAATAAGTGAGTTGAGTCTTTAACCCCCAGCCACCAGAGTCTTTACCTAGACTGGTTATGGTGCTTACTGATATCATTGTAGGATCCTGTTCTCAGTATGACTACAGGTGATATTGGTGACTGTTTTTTCTATTCCAAATATGTTGTTCAGGTGAGCAGTAAGCTATTTGATAGGCAGACAGGTAAAAAAAAAACACTTACAGTGGTAAAGTGTGCAGAGAACAGAACCAAAACCAACTCCTAAAATAAAGTACATTACTTAAAACATAAACATTTCAAAAGAAAAAACTGCCCAGAGATCAACTTAGCTTTGACTAGATTTTCTTTGCTGCCTTCCCTTTTGCTCGGCTGTAAATAACTGCCAAGCTGCCATGCTTACCCTGTGGCTTTCTGAGGCAGCACTGACCTCGAGCAATATAAGAGATGTCAAATTTTAACATTACTCCTACTTTTTAATCTGCTTACTTGCTCCAGGTCAAAAACGAAACCCATTAATAAAGACCAGAGACAGTCAGGCAAGTAGTATAGTTATAAACAGGTCAACAATGGAAATACTTTTACTTATCTCATTACAAGAATTCTTTAAGACACTAGCTACTGTATGTATTTTTGCCCCAAGCCAAATAATTTTTCCAAGTTAGGGCTTAAATGCTAAGTACGTGCCTTGCAGTATGTTTTACTAATGGAGTTCATAAAAGATGTTGTAACAAAAGAACTAATGATTAAGTGGAATTGTTTGATTATTGCTACTGTGCTATGCATACTAATAATTCTCCATGTAACTGGAAGCTTCTCTTTATCCTTAGGCATTTCCTCTTCAAACATGGATCTGGTACTTCTCCCATCTTCAGTGCTGCCAGCCAGAACTACCCTCTGACTTCAAATACAGTGTACTCCCCTCCTCCGAGACCTCTGCCCAGGAGCACTTTTTCCAGGCCTGCCTTTACGTTCAACAAATCATATCGCTGTTGTAACTGGAAGTGTACTGCCTTGAGTGCTACAGCAATTACTGTAACATTGGCCCTGCTGCTTGCCTACGTTATCGGTAAGAGTTCTGTTTTTGATTTATGCAAAATATTTTTCAATAGAAATAATGAAGAGACATTTTTTACAAACTTTAGAAATGCGTTAAATATATGTATGTAGTAGAAATGTACTGAAGAACAATATTTTGAAAGTCAGCTAATCTAAACTAAGTCAGCTGCATGACTGTAATGATGTTTTAGGTGTCTGTAAAGGTGTTATTCCCACTGATCCTCCCAAAAGTTGGTTTTAGTAGAAGTTCCCCAAGACCTAAAAAATATTTCAAATGTGTAAACAGACTGAGAAAAACTGATGTAGAGGGTCACATAACATGGCTTACTTCTAGTTATGGGAGTACTGGTTTTGGTAGCTTTTGTTAATGATGCCGATCATTTTAATGATAGTAAATGAGATCAGAGGCAATTCTGCTGCATGAGTTGAACTGCAAAATCTAGAAAAAGGCTGCGAACTTAGACAGTGAGTGTAGCCCTAAATGATATGAGCCATTCTGGCTACAATGTCCAGTCATAATGTAAATATGTTTTTGTTTAATAAACTGTTTTTTGATTAATAAACACCAGCTCCCTATTTAAATGATGATCCCATGAAAGAAAACACTACCTTTAACACCAGCTATTTAAACCAGGAGTTGCCTGAGTATTTAGCATGCTGTAAGCTTGTTTATTGATTAACAGTTAGGATTCACCAGATTAGAGGCATCAAGCTGATTTCTCCATTCAGCGAGAGCTATCATTATACACCCTTCACCACATTACATTCATCATGTGTAATAATTTACATGGGCTGTACAATGCAGTGCCATAGAGGCTGCAATATCACAGACCAATTTGTCTTGTGGAGCCAATTTAACTTCCTTGAAAGAAAAAGAAGACTAATTAGATGTCTTTAGGTCTTTTTGAATATTTTATTCATATCTACTCTGTGTTATTATTCATACTGATCCTTTTACATCTCAGTTTGTATAAGACTTATGGAGACCCAGCAGGACTGTTTGAATGGACTGTAAACAACCAGCCCACAGTGCTAAGCAGCTCAAGAACATTAACACACATTACTGCGAGTATCTTTTTTTTCTATGCCAAATATTAGAAGAATTGCTAAGTGTGAATAGTCAGAAAATCAATATGTCAGTGGTAGCTTTCCTTGACATTTTAATTAGTGCTTAATATAGCATATCATTAAATCTCTCAAAGCCGAAACATTACTATTATATTTCCAGCAGTCTGAAGTACACCTAAATCAGCATGTACTATACAGTAATTTCAATATATTCATGTATAATACTGACAGACTTAGGAACTGGTATAAAGAATGGTCTGTGTTTATGAGCAACACATGTCCCCCTGAATTTGTGCTCATGGCTTTTATGTATAGAGCACTTCTAAATAATCTGCCATATATTTTTTCTATGCTGTACAGCCCCCACATAATAGGCAACTGCGGGTTGCATTTAGGCATATCTTATCTGAAGTATGCCCAACTTTGGTCTTGGTGATCAAGAAATAACAATGAAGGAACATTTTGATCCTGTTGACGGGAAAAGTATGTAGATTACCAGTTTCAACTATAGATAGATTCTATTAGCATTAGAATTATTTGTGCCTTGAGCCCTGGTCTGAGGGTTCCTCACCAGTTAAAGAGGCTCATGCATAATGGTCAGTATATACAATGCATATGCACTTTGTTCTTATACTTGTTTATTATTATTTTTATTCAGAAATGGATCTTACTGAGCAGTATACTCTTTGAAAATTATACATGTAAATGTGGGAGATAATATCAAATTTTGCTTTCAGGATACATTGAATGTGAGTTCATTTTCTCTGTGATAATTTTAATAACTACAATTAAACTGTACTGAATAAAGGACAGAAGCTGGTGACCTCTTAAAAAAAAGAGGATGCCAAAGTGTTGGAGGGATTTTAATATCACCACATCTTTCGTTTCCCAAGGCCTGGGGCCATTGACAAGATAAGGCCCCCACCCTTCTTGGCTTTATCAGCCACTTCACTCATGCCAGTCATCCCAAAAATGACACCAAGTTCCTCACAAAAGCCCCTGCTGCCAACCTAAATGAAACAGTTGTCCACAAATTCCAGAACAAAACCTTCTAGATTTGTGATTTTCAAAAGTTATATCACCCCTCTACTTATTTAGGAATTTCACATAAATATGTAAAGGTCCTTTTGGGAAAATAGTTGAAGGTGAACCAGAGTAAACATGTAAATAAGATAAATATGATAAATTATAAAAAACACATATAGTATGTCTAATACGCATGTATTCTGTTCTGAATAAAAAATATTAAATTGTTATATACAGTGTAATACCAAAATTAATTACCATCTAAATTAGGATTTTCATAATAACATCAACGATAATAATAATAATAATAATAATAACTGCTGGAAATGACCCAATAAAATAGAAATACAAATTCTCCCTTTATTCATTTCATATTTTCTGTTTCGCTGAACATTACATAATGTGTTTTAATGAGAAAAATTTACACTCCATTAAATGTTTATAGTATTTGAATTTCCATGTTCACCCTCCATTTTACGGTGCTAATTTTAGCAACATACAATTTCTGAAGAGTACCAAATGAACTATCGGCAATCCACAGCTATCTTTATGTCCATATTTTTTTTTCTACTTTACTTTCATTTTCCTTACAACTCTCTGTAATAATGACTTTACGTAACAGCTAAGTAAGAGCTGAGATAATCTCAAAATTTGCATAGGGAACTAAATCACATTCTTTATTATCTCTATTAGTGTTGGTCGAATATCTCACTATTCGATTCAACAGCTATTCGTTTGAATAGGCCGATATTGTTCGGGTGATCCAACGTCAAATTCTAACACCATTAAAGTCAAGGGGGGAAAATATTTTTCGGGACTGTGAAGAGCTTCTACAGCCTACAAATACATTTAAAAAGACATGTCCAGACTCCCACAGCTTTGCACAACACTGTACAAGGCAAGAAATCAAAATCAAGAAGGCTTTTTTTATTTTGCTGGCAAGGCCATTTTATGGGGCAGTCAAAGGAACATGTAAGATTTTATACAGGCCTCCGAGTAGAGGCAGAGAGGGCCCCAAGGGGGTTCCTTTGGTCCAAAGATTAGCCGCCAGGTTTCACCGCTCCATTACGAGCCATACACAGGCATCAGAGTGGAGGCAGAGAGCCCTGAGGGGGGTCTTTCAGTCAAAAAATTAGCCGGTTAGGCAGCTTTATTAAAGTTATAAAGGCCTCACAGTAGATAGAGGCAGAGGGCCCCGAGGAGGACAAATGCCATACAAAAATTAGCCAGTCACACAGCTCTATTACAAGTTATATAGGCCTCAAAGTAGATAGAGGCAGAGGGCCCTAGGGAGGTCCTTTGTACAAAAATTAGCCAGTTACACAGCTCTATTGCAAGTTATAGGCCTCAGAGACAGAGTAGAGGTAGAGGGCCACGAGGAGGATAAGGAGATGCACAAGGCTGTGAAAGTGCTCTTCCCGTCAAGGTGTCAGCAGGCTGTGCAGCAGTTGCCGACTAATCAGTGCACTCTGCAGAGAGGGTGTTGAAGTCATTGCCGATCCAAGCCCTATTCATTTTAGTAAAAGTGAGTCGGTCGACATTTTCTGCGGAGAGGCGAATGCGCTTCACTACGCCCCCAGCTGCACTGAACACTCTTTCAGATAACACACTTGCGGCTGGGCGGGCAAGGATCTGAATGGCATGTTCTGCCAGTTCCGGCTACTGCTCAAAGTTGGATGCCCAGTAGTGCAGTGGGACCTTGCTTTGCATCTTGCAGATGTCCCATGTAGAGCTCAGGTATTCCTGCACAATGACTGAGTAGCGCTGCTGACTGTCATTTGCAACTGCTGCACAACTAGTAGCTTTCCTTCACTCAAAGAAATCCTGCATAGTTTGGCTTAGACGACCTCTACTACTGCTGCCCCCCATGCCGCTTAAGGTAGTTGTTTGGCTGCCATGGCTGGTGTAACTGCCATAGGGATCCCTCCTGCTGCTGGCATATGGAAAGGCTGAGCACAAGTCCCTTACAAGCACTTCTTGGTAGTGCTGCATTTTAGGTCCCTTGTATTGTGGCAAGATGAGTTGTTAAATCTCAGGTTTGAAAGTAGATCAAGTATTGTAGCAATCCAATAGTCATCAGTGTTTGTTTTTATGTGCTTTATGCGCGCATCTTTGGTTATGCACTCCTGCATGAAGGCTGTCATGTGGCTCAAAGTTCCCACAGGGAATTCTGGACCCAGACTCCTGTGGGTCCAATAGCAGCACAGGGTCATCCTCCTCCTCTGCCTGGTCTTGCCATCCACATAACATGCCGCCTTGTTTTTGGGTGGATGAGTGCCATGTACCCTCCATATCCTCCTCTGCCCCTTCCTACCCTTCCCCCATACCTGCAATCTCCTCCTCATCCTCTTCCACCTCCTCCTCTTCCTGGATTTGCGGTACACTATGCCTAGTAGGCACACATGTCCGAGATGACATGTCCAGAGACTTTGCCTTTCAGTAACAGTGGCTGGAGGCCTGGGTACTTTGCAAGGAATTGTTGTACATGACCTGGGCCAGGCAGGGTACGTGTGTGAGTTTCCCAGAATGCAGGGCTGCCAGCAGATTGGCCCCGCTGTCACACACAACCTTGCCTGGCTGGAGTCAGTGTGGAGTTAGCCATATGCTCTCCTGCTCCCGCAGGGCACTTAGGATGGTTGTGCGCATGTGGCATCGTCTGACCAAAATAGCAAACTGCAGGTTATTGCTGGTGGGGAACAGATGATGGTGGATAGGATGTGCTGGGTCTCCACCGCAAAGTGTCCCTGGAGAAAGAGGTTGAGGCAGAAAAGTCAAAGGAGGAGGTGGCAGTGGAGGTCGTGGAGGAGATTGCATGGCGATGAGCTCTGGGCAGAGCTGGTTTTGCAGGCCTTCTTGCAGCTGCATCTTCCCCTGCTGCCACCAAAGTTACCCAGTGAGCTGTGTAGGAAATATATCTTCCCAGTCCATGCTTGAATGACCAGCTGTCGGTTGTCAGGTGCACCTTGCCAGAAACTGAGTGCTGCAGGGCCACGGACACATTGCTCTGCACATGTTCATGTAAAGCAGGAAGACATTTTTGTGTAAAATACTGCCGCTTGGGCATTACGTACGTGGGTTGGCGCAGAGAAATGCGTAACAGAATGCTTCGAAGTCCACCAGCCGGTAAGGGAGGATCTCAAACGCAAACAGCTGTGTAATTTCCTCATTGATTAGCTTTGTTTTGGGGTCATTTGGGCCATATTTCCTCTTGCGCTCCAGCATCTGGGGGATGGAAGGTTGGATGCTGCTAATGCTAACCACAGAAATATTGGATGAAGGGGTAGAAGGTGTGGGGGATGGCAATGATGCCTGGTCTTGATGACTGCTAGCAATGCGACAAACACCAGCTGCTCTGCGTTGGAGCTCCTCCTCACCGCTGGTGGAGCCTGAAAACTGTAATGCTCGGCTACACCCCCCACTCAAATTGCTGGCAGGAGCACAGGGACCTTTGGTGGCAGAAGGAGGAAAGGCAGTGGAGGTAGATCTAGCAGCTTGAGCTTGCTTCTGGGGCTGAGGTCAACGCACAGAGCTCTGTGCTTTGCCCAGGTGTTCCCGCCAGGTGGTGGCTTTTTAAATGTGTGCTCATGCAAGTTGTTCCAAGTTTGTTAGGGTTTTTGCCTCGTTTCAGCTGCCGAGCACACAGTTTGCAGATTACAATAGTGTTGTCATCACTGTGAACACTAAAAAATGCCAACATGGGTGAACATCGAACTGGGCCGAAAGGTGCTCTGAAGCTGGTGCTCGTGGTGGCGGTCCGCGGTTGTTAAGGCACACCTGTAGTGACAGCTTCTGACAATGGACGACTATGACTTGCCTGACTAGTAGGTGAAGACTGCAGAGTGTTGGCAGCTTTTAAAATCTTCCTCCCTCTCCGCCTTTTAGGGAGCTCTGCAACCTCCTCCTCTTCTTCCTCCTTCTCTTCCTACCTATGATGATCTCCTTGTTCGCTCCATGTCGGATCAAGAACATCATCGTCATCGTCTGTCTCAGAGTGTTGGGGTGAAAAGTGAGAGGAGGGAAAGCCTGTGAACTGACTCTCTTCATCTGATGACATAAACAATTGTGTCTCTTAAAGGAATGTGTCCTGCTCCACCTCTCCACCACCTTTGTGGGACTCCTCTATGTACTCAATAACATTCTGCTCTGCATGAGACTTTCCAGCTGGGGAGGGAGAAGTAGGAGAAAGAGGTGTATCAGGATCTATAGTATGGGACCCCTGTGTCTGGGACTGGTAGGAAGAGGGGGTGCAATCACTTGACCCAGACTGGATCATGTACTCCACTACCTGTTATTCAAGGCCCGGTAATATTGGGCGCACACCACCACCAGAAGCGCTAAAATGTCTAAGGTCCGGTTGGCTTCTTGTTCTCAGGTCTGCAGTTAAAAACAAATCCATACTGCTTTCCTTGCCACCCCTGACAAAGCTGACCCTTCCTCTTTGTCTAGACGTAGTTAAAATGTTTGTGTGGCTTTACACCCCGCAAAATACCTTTGAGCTAATATGCTTCACAAAGTGTAAAGTATTACAGTAAGGGGATTTTTTTTTTTTTTTTGGGGGGGGGGGGGGGGGATTTACACAAAAAATGCAGATGCGCTGTGTGTGTTGTATCTGGCACTTTCCTTCAGCGGTGATGCTTGTAATATGCAGCACAGTATACACACTGCGTCTGACTGTCTCTTGGTACAAGTGTGATGGTGTGCACGCCATCTGGGTACCCTGGCTCTGGCTGCCTGTATGTAAACACACTGACTGACTACAGGACAGGACAAATACTGTACAATATACAGCTATCTATCTGACTAACAGTGAAACACTCTACTTATCTGATTAGAGTAGATTACAGGACTGAAGCAATACAGTACAATACAACTATCTATTTGACTAATAGTGAAACAATCTATCTATCTAAGTGCAGAAATTTAATTTTACTTTAACACTGCCAGCAGCATAGAGAGGTTGTGTTTGCTAGCTGATCTCTGTCACAAGTGGTAAATGCAGGCAAGCCCTGGCCTTATATAGGGCAATAGCTGCCTGTGGGGCATGTGGCGACAGACAGCAAGTCGGCTGCCTGCCACCACAAAGATGAAAGGGAAGATCTCTTCTCTTTATTGAGGGCCCTAGGCATTATGGGGGAGGTCCCAGGCACTGTGGAAGCGCCAAATTCGCGCCTGCGAACCACATGTTTTTCGGGCTGGGTTTACCCGAATTCAAACGGCCATATTCAGGTCGAATATAAAGACGACCCGAATTCGAACACCAACACTAATCTCTACTTCACTTTGTCTACTACTTTGTTAAAACAGTCAAGGTCATTAATGAAAAAGTATGTAAACTTCTATGATAATTATTTCATAGAAGATAATTGTGGTCATTTATTGCAATGAGTGTATTACATGTCTCTGTCAATTTAGGTGTGGTTTTGATTTTGGAATTAGTAGACAGATGTGACATAAGAGAGGGAGCAAAAGAGTTTACAACAGACTCGTTGTACTGATATTGTATTACTGGGTAGCAACAAAAATGGCAGGGGACACTTTAAGAACTGTGCACACTTTCAGTGTTTGGTGTATCCTGAATTAAACTTGTGTGGATTTAGGCCTAATAACATTTTCCCTAGTGGTTGAACTCAATGTCTTTTTTTAATCTAACTATGTAAGCTTACATGTGCAAAGCTTCTCATTGTTTCTAACCTGCTTCACCCTGTTGAGTTGATTTTAATTCTGTTTGACAATTATGGGGAGAAATATAGTTTAGCTTCTTAAATATAGGCAGAGTCTCTCCATAGTACTATTAGACGAATGGGTAGCAGCACTGTTAGAGTGGGAACATTTCTGCATATTTGAACATCAGTTGTATGCTCTGCCAGAGTGTTACCTTCTTCCAATGGGTCTGATTTATTAAGGCTCTCCAAGGCTTGAGAGGATACACTTTCATCAGTGAAGCTGGGTGATACAGCAGACCTTGTCTCCACATCTTCTCCGGAGACATCAGTCCTCTTCTGTCTTCATCCGGGTTTTGCAGTGACGATCTACGGGGTTTCCCGGTGACATCGCTGCAAGCGTCGGTGCAGGCGGGAGGCGGGGCGGGAAATTCAAAAACCTTTGTATTGAACTCAAAACAAAAAAGCTGTATTGAGTTCAATACAAAGAAATCCTTATATAATATATATATAATTGTATTATATATATATTATATAAGCTACTGTACAGTTACATTACATTATACACTTTTTTTATGTTTGATAAAAAAAAAATTTTTAAAAGTTTAATAAATTTAATAAATTTTGGACATATTTCGGTGAGTTATGCCTAAAGCTGCGTACACACTGCCAATTTTTGTCGTTGGAAAGGATCTTTCACGATCCTTTCCAAAGACAAGGGAGTGCACGATGCATGAACGGTGCTGTACATACAGCAAAAAAAAAAATTTCATGAAAAACAGTGTACCGCTTTTGGTACAGAAATCCAGACATCAGTGAAACGCCCAGGTGGTTAAAGGAGGCTGCAAAAACAGAGGGGTTTGAGATGTCGAATGACAAAACAAGCTACTATGATCGCTTGGGATTACTCTCTACCAAGGAACGCAAACGTGCTTACCATCAAGCATTGGCAAGATTCAGGGATGCTAAATGCAGAAGTCAGGAGGCCATTGCTCAGCTACAGTCCACAATTGACCTGATTGAAAATGCCAGGAAGTACATGAATGATGCTAATCAGAAAATACACGATGCACAGGAGGCTATATAACAAAAAAGGAGAAACCTGGACAAAAGCAGAAAGTGTGGTCCAAGCAAGAAGTTTCAACCAAGTAGTAAAGATAAAGCTAGAACTGGGTGAAGAGTTAACAAAGGAGGAAATTGACATTTTGAGTGATGCCTGCACTAAGCTGAAAGAGCAAAAGAAGTTACTAACAAAGGAGAAGGAAGAACTGCTGGAGCTGAAGGATGATGTTCAGGAGTACAGTGAGGATCTGGAAGAAAGTGATTTAAAGAAAAGATGCTTTGCCGAAGTCGCTTAAAGATTCCAGAGACAAATTGGTCCAGAGCACCTGGTCTCTAAAAAGAAAATTGTTTTGTTTGTGTTGGTTGTTTGTGTGTTAGCCTAAAAAAGGAATGCAGTTGCCCTAGCCAATGCCTAATCACTTGCTAAACATATAATCCTGGTTGATATTAGGCATTTTTCAAAGTTTTGGGTGCCCAGTCACCTGTTTAGATTGCCTTGCAAATTATTAATATTAATAAACGCGTCAGCATATTACTCAGTGCTGTACATTAAATAGGGGTTGTAAATGACAGACAGATACAAACAATGACACAGAAGGCGGAGAGGACGCTGCATAGAAGATGTTTCAATCTAGGAGATGAGGGAAAGTAGCACAGAATGGTGGCTAGGTCGTGAGGGTTTAAGAGACAGAAGACAGGTAGGGGAACTTGAAAAAGATGGACTTCAAGGGCTCTTTTATGTCCAGATTGTCCAACTGTGGATAATCCAGATATGATGCCAATGTGTTTATTTTTCAGTGTATTTTTTTTAGCAACAGTGCTCCTTAAACTCTAACACATTAAGTATACCAGTAACTCCCAATTTATTATTTTTCTTGTTTTCTGAAATGCGTTTTTATTTCTTTAGAATATTTCTGCATGATTCTGTTAATTGGCAGACAGTGCTAGCAGAGAAAAAAGAAAACCATTTAAGCACAAAAACCTAACTTCAATCAGAGATAAATAATAGCACAGAATATAATTATAGCTTTGATAACACAGGAAACCTATGAGATGTTAATACATTTACTCCTACCTGCAATTCAAAGGTATATATCCTATTAATCATGTGGACATTAACGTTTCATAATTATCTCATGGTGTATTGTAAATTCATTGACTGTGGCGTTGCTCACACAAAAGAAATTATCCAATTTTTTTCCATTTTCTTGTTTCTAAAAAGGAGACTTTATCTCAGCAGCAGAGCATTCATTCACGTCTTTTCAGAGGACATTGATTGTTGAGCAATTACGAAGCTAGTTGTAACAGCCTTAACACTGAACTTGTTTGTTCCTTAAATCAGGTTATGCGTTTTATTCCTTTTTGTTCAAAATAAGAGACTGAGTAAAACTTTTTTTTCCTGATGTCAAGCTAGTACAGAAGAGCAACATGAGGAGCTGTGTAGCTAGAATAGAGTAGGTTTATATTAGACGTAATGTATGTTTAGTTGTTGTGGCATATTTTTGCATCTGTGAGTGTTGATAACATGACTTTTTTGAAGCCATTGTCACTGCTTATGAGTGATGAGCAACACTGGGAAACATTGGGAACATAATTTTCTTTTGTAAAACAAAGGTAAATTGTAGTTGGGAATGTTAAAACCGTATTTAGATTAGTGTCATGGCCCATCAACAAGGTATCACCTCCAAAACTGCTTAGAGTGCAGGAAAGACAGAAATATGACAATCTAAAAACTTTTTCAGGGCTTTCAAGTAGATCAGCCAGCTAAATAAAATATGTGTCTATAAGATATATGTAGGATTTCATTTCAGAAAACATTTGTTGTTTGTTATTATGCACTATTCTATTCTACATCTTCTAACTACTATAGCATAAAACTGACATTTAACTTGTAATGTTCTCCTGCTCTATATCTTTACCAGTGGGAAACCCAGCAGGTTAAGGGTAATTCAAGTCAGAACTCTTTGATCTGCAGATCTGGCAATATTTCAAATATTCTGATGTATGTAGAGTACAACATTTGTATAGCACTAACTAGTTAAAACATTCCTTCTAGCTTTGAACCATTGCCAAACCAAAGACAAATAAGTCTACCCAGGCATGAAACCAGACACAATTTTGTACTATAAGTGCATTTTTCCACAACAGTCCAAAACTGCTTCTCTTTTTTTTATAAATGACAGGGAGAATCTAATATGTACCTGAAAAGTTTTTCTTTTCGTGCCTGAAGTTCAAAAACCTCTGTTAATGCAGTCTGATCAATTTCATATTGCTAGACATCAATGATTGATTTTTGCCTGTAGTCCAGCTCCTTGGTGATGTGTCCAGCCCATGTCAAGCCCATCTAATGTTACACAGCAATAATCTCAAATAATCTAATCTGTTGGAAGTGTATGTACAGTTTGCATTCCATTCACTTTAATAGGAAAACTGTATGCAACATATCATCATTAACAGGATTCCCCACACCTTTTGTAATTATGTTATATTACAAAATTCATAGAGTAGATTTGAGGTTTTAAAAAGGATCATTTTACTCTGTACATAGTAATGATTTGACTTTATGTAGTTATATATTGGCTTGCTAAGTAGTGATATTCTTAGGAAAAATTCACATTGTGTGAGTTTCTATAGGAAAAGTATCTCAAGAATTCTTCCTAAATGGAAACAAACAATATTTACATTTCCCAGTGGTGTTTCAAATAACACAGAAGCATGTGCGTACATAAAAAGACAAGATAAAATGAATATCAATTACAAAGCAGGTTATTACTTTTTCACTTTACAACAACAAATTAGACAAGAACTGGACTTTAACGGTGGCTTTATGACCTTTAGAAAACATTCTTCAGCTGAGCTAGGATTTTTGTTTTTTTCAAAGCTCTATTTGACAAAGACATATTGCAACTATACTAAAACTAAGTGCATTCAAGAGACACTTAATAACACTGTGTGAATTAGTTTACAGGAAGGGTATTGATTTGAAACAAGTAAGTTGCTTACATGAGGTGAGCCTCACATCAAGATCTATCTTGTGCACTCTAGTTAAGCATTTTATTTTGAAACATATTCAGCGTGAGTGATGAGAAATAAGTCAAAACATTACCTTTTCATGTATGACTGCTGTGCAATATCTTGTATGATGTCAGATAGTACAGAAGGGAGGCCAGATGTGATGAATAATTCAATTTGCAGGCAGATTGAGAATTCCATGATTGTTCTGGAACTATCATCACTACTAAGTATTTTTTTGTGTGTGTGTCTATGTGCCTTTCTGAGACTGCTGGGCAGGGAGAAGAGGGGAGGAATAGCAGAGGTGGGTTCTTTGATTTACTATGGACAGTACCTGCTTCCAGGATCCCAGTCCCTTGAGAATACATTGAAACTATACAGCACATAATGTACCAAAAATGTATGCACCCTCACGGGCTAACGGTTGCTATCTAGATGCAGAATTTATGTGAATTACTGGAGAATTTAATGATTTATTAAAAATTAGGCATTAGGCATTTTCCCTGTATAGAGTACACACCGAGCTCCTATGAACTTTGCTCCAAATTACCTACCAGAGTTCCAAGGGGAGCTCTCTACCTAATATGGTTTCCCATTAAGTCATATAAGCATATTTAATGAAAGGCACTGCAGGCTCAGTGGACAATATCCAATAAATCTCAGAGGTTAACCCCCTACAGGAGGGACCACCTATACAAACTCATTCAAATAACGTAGTTGGTGAGAAAATACCATTTCTATTTAGAGATTGTGCATAGTCACAGATTTGCAGGTAATTGTAGATGGCCGATGAAGGTAACTCAAATTTAGTCTGTAAGTCCGAAAAAGGCAATAGCTCTCTAGTGACATGGTCAGATACATGACAAAGCAAAAGATCCATTTAGAAATCCATGGCTGTATCATACATTGGGTCAGGCTATACAGGATTCGGGCATTACAAAAAAATTAAGTTAATAGAGATTTGGGAAAAGTAAGATGATATTTAACTTTACTCAAAGTAACTTTTTGCAATTAATAACTTGCATAGGTCCTAATAGGGTGGACTCTGATATAGAGTGGGAGGAAACCCTCAACATAGAATAGGGGTGTACCAGGGCAATCCATAGTTTCTCAACTGCTGTCCACCTGTTCTATGCATGTAGGGTGGCCCATAAGGCTAACTAACGAAGATGAGTCGAGACTGTCAAGCCTCTTCTGGTTTTCAAAGAACACATTACTGATAGGGGGAGGCGGTAGTGTTTGTAGCCCCATATAAAATGTATAACTTCCCCCTGCATGTGTCCCAGCACTTAGTGTGGGATATTTACTGGCAGAGTTTCAAAAAAATTGAGCAATTCCAGCAAAATAGACA
Source organism: Pyxicephalus adspersus (assembly GCF_032062135.1). Classification (NCBI taxonomy): domain Eukaryota; kingdom Metazoa; phylum Chordata; class Amphibia; order Anura; family Pyxicephalidae; genus Pyxicephalus; species Pyxicephalus adspersus. The sequence continues at coordinate 39,264,641 of NC_092871.1, forward strand.
TTTTATTGAGAGCAATATGTCCAAAAAAAGAGAGGCGGAGCAGGTGCCACTTAGTCAGTAGCACCCTGATGTCCTGAAACATTAGGGGATAATTGGCTTTATAGAAGAATTTTTCATTTAACACTTAAGTCATTTACCTATTGATGCTGAATACATCTTGATTGTCCCTTGGAGGTATATAACTTACCTGCCTTTTGAAGGAGAGTCCCATTTTGTTACAGAATATTTACCTGAAACATTCTGATTGTAAATTTACAGGTAAATGGTAAATGTTGTTTTTACCTGATTTAAAACGTGGCTTAAGTGTTTTTATTATCATTTTTGTGTGTTTTGATATTTTTTTCTTTTAATTGCAAACAGTTTTTGCATGTGCTTTTTTTCCATGAAAATGCGGGTCCTTGGCAAATGCATCTTCATGTAGTTATTTTGTTTTGTGTTAATATTCCAAAAACATTTTTGCCATTTTAACAATTTACATTGACATGCCACATGACTACTTTCTTTCTGATTGGCCCCCATCAATGTTTTATTCTAATTTAAATACCAGAAATGCATGGTCAACAAAGTTGGCTTATTTCACAGGGCTCTGATGACAAAAGATATAAATATATCTGATGATATAAAGTTGGAGATTTTTTTTTTCCAAATATGTCCATCCACCTGCACAAATCCAAGGGATTGTGGGGGTTGTGGATGGACAACTTTTGTATAACACATGCACCTCATTAATAGGAGAGCTGGCTGGTTACTGGCTCAATGCATAGGGCATTCAGAGCAAGGGGATCAGCTTGTGGAAGGACATGAGTCATAAGCATCCCCCAAAGGGTGATTTAAAACTTTTTTCCTGTTGTTTGTATTTTAATATTATTTATTATTAGAACTTCTAACCAAAATGCAAAAGGAGTGGTAGAGAAAGAGAGAAGAAGGAAGAGAGACTAGACAGGAGTGCTCAGTGCCTCTCTTTAGTGGTTTATGCCACTCACTACACTTCCCTGATTTTCAGGTTCAGGGAGTGTTTACACCAGTGCCATGTAAATCTTTAATGTATGTTCTGTCCTCACAACACTGTCCTGTGTAGTGCAGCTAGACAGGCAGCTAAACACTGTAAATAAGGCCAATAAGCGGAGAAATCTGCTTCTTGACTGAGATTCTCTGAACTTTATTGTCTTTCCTCATTTAATCTAGATAATTTCCTGTTGCTGGCTAGAATATATTATGCAAAGACTGCTTACAAAAAAAACAACCACTAGAGGGCAGTAGAAAAGCTAATGTATATCAATACTATTGTCTCTGCTAAGATGCAATGAAGGCAGCACAATGTACATACTACAGGTCTTATTAGCATTAGGGCTTAGAGGAACTGTAAAACACATGTGAAGAGCCCATGTGCTCTATGATTAACTCAGATTACAACTCTGTGCATGTGCAGGGTAGATTCTCACTCGAACTCAATGGGGTCACATGCCATTCCTCTATACTGCTTTAAGAGACCAAACATGTACAGTGACTACAGCTGGCATCCATAAGACCCTCAGGCAAGAGGGTGAAATTTATGGATTTTTTTAAGCTTCGGAGAAGAAATAGGGAAGACAGTATAGCTTTTATTGGCAAATGTGTAGATATCTGTATCTGCTCTGGCATGTATTCGCAACCTAACTCAATCATCAGACTACTCACGTTGGTACAGAAGCAATGTCATTTTCCAGCTTGTAATAACCTGTGAACTTTGTGTGACAATCACAAAAGTGTGAAGTTGTCATTCCTTTTTGTAGCAAATTCCACTCCTTTAATCTGGAGGCTAACAGTTCAGACTTCTCTTTTGACAAAGGCAGATCTCTTACTAGATCATCTAAATCTGATTGGCTTAAAAAAAGTGGCTTACCCTTTTCAAATTGGGGTTAATAACATTCATTAACATCAACATCATCCTCCTGTTCTTCATCCGACATGTCACTGTCAGTAACAACAGATGTAGGAGGGACTGGCACTGGATTCTCGGCACCATGTGGCACTGGCTTCAGAGTAGATTCACAATCAGAATAGACTATTTTTGACTTAGTGTTCTTGGAAAACCAAGCAATTTTAATCATACAGAAGTAGCAGTCCAAGTGATGGTATTTTGGCTCAAGCCAAACCATAGGCACAGCAAAAGGCATTTTATTCCTTTTTCCATTTAACCATTGTGTTAGGCAAGCATATCACACCTGACAGCAGATATGAGGTGCCCAGCTTTTAACCTGATCTCCAATTTCACATCCAAAGTAATACTTGTAAGCAAATCTCACCCTCTTGGTTAGATTCTTGCTGACACACGGGGTATATGTGCCACAAATATAGCAAAAATAGTCTGGTCTATTAACACTCATCTTTAGCTCATAACAGATTTACTATGGCCTAGCTGTACTATCCAATAAGATATTTTTGCACTAGAGACAAGCCCTTGGTCCATCTCGCCTTAAATACCTATTTCCGACGTCAGCTCACTGACTTGCCCAGACATGCCCACGGCTGCTGGAACATGCATGCCACCAGGGGGCGTGATTCAGCTGAGGCAGCAGCAGGCATAGTGGTGGCTTCAACTGTTATAATGTTCCCATGTAAAAATACATTACCCAATTACCAATAATTTGAACAGCTATAGCACGTCGATAACTTAAAATCGGTGCATGGGGGGGCATAGCTAGTGGATGGCCGAATGAGACGCGATCCACTGAGCTCCGTCCGACCTTTGGGGAAGCCTTTTGATATAAGCACTATCGGTGCCTACAAATTACCTATAATAGGGCTAAAAGCACAAGGAACCCAGAAGGGGAAAGATGCAGGTAGCGCCAGCACTCGGAACGGAGTGGCCGGCTTTTTCATCTCAGGCGTGCGGGCCGCATGAGACCAGTCCTTGAAGCCACGTCCTCAAGTTGTGGCCGCGAGATGGATCCGGAATGGCCAGTCACCAGCACACAAATCACACCCCCACTGGATCAAGCCTCCCAAGTACCATAAATAGAGGATTCATCCTCTTATTCTGTGCAGGAGCTGTCCGAATCACCTACAAGAAGCCCTCAATTTCTGGGCTCTATGGCGGATTCCTTAATTTCCAGATCCCCATCCTATGCAGGTAAGGAGGCATGGGATTGGAAAGCCCATTTAAGGGCTCCACCAACTAAGCAAGATTTAATCTCTAGTTCAAGATTTAAGCTCTGCCACTACAATACTGCAATCACAATGTACCGAACTCACCGCACAGGTGACCTCCTATAGTGAAATTTTAGAGAGCCACGAAGCACAAATTAATACACTCTTTTTACTACATGATGATACAGAAAATCGTAACCGACGGAACAATATTCCTGTCAGAGGGCTACCAAAATCTGTTCCTAATTCAGAATTAGCTTCAGCGGTGAGCTCTCTCTTTGCTAAGATATTGAATGTACCATCGGATGTGGATCTAGAAATTATTTGTGTACACAGAACCCTTGGCCCACGCAGTAGGGACATCGCCTTAGGCGATGCCTACTCCATACTGAGGTTCCCAAGTGACATCCTTTTCAGCAGCGCTGCAACCACCTCACTCGTCTTCCTCTCCGATGGTAGCTCCTGGCCCTTCATCACCAAATCAAGGTTCTTCGGCTGAGGCCCACACTGTTCACTGTTCACTGATAGCTACGTACGCATTGGAAGACAACCTAATGTTTCCAGTTTTATCTTTTCCATAGAGGAGTTTATCTATGGACCCCACTCCTCTCTACTTGTGTTAAAGCAGCAACTTTTTTTTAAAACATGGATTGGTTCCTGTGGTACCTATTAGCTGGCATAAATATTATTTATTTCCCCCCTTTTTTTTGCATAACGATATCTACGTAAAGTCACTGATCGTTACTCACGCCTTGCCAGTTGTTTATTCGGAAGGAACTTTCCAGCAATCCTCCACATCGTCACACGGAATGGTAACATGTTGTTTTTCTATGTTTTCTGCAGTTCTCCAGTTTGTATAAAGCAGGGCGATATTATAGCTATATGCTACATCCATGGGAACTGAGTCCTTTTAGAAACAATTTAAAAGAGCTGAAGTGTCATCCCTTTCTTGCCCTCCTGCCATTACAGCCAGGAGTATCAGTGATTTTCCCTGTTTTTCAAGGAGTATGTCCATCTGTGATACAGGTTTCTATAAGATTCCTTTACCAATCATATGTAAGTAATGATACTTAGCCTGAGGTGCCAATATTAGTCTATGGTTTCATGTTAGAGTGCTGCTGATTTGTGGAAGTGGGGTATTTTTCCATTGCTTCATTTCCATTTCATTTATGTTTTGTCTCCTTTTGTAATATGCTCTTGATTAGGATTGATGTTGGTGTATATCTGTATTCGATAACCTGATTCATGGTGTTCCCGTGATAATTATGAACACAATTATGAACACAATGAACACACATTTTTTGCTATAGATATCCTCTATTGGTATTAGGTAATATTTGCTACTTATCACCTATTCCTGGGATAAGGGGTTCCCTTGGCACCTCCCCCCATTTCGGTCCCCCATCCTGGTTGACAGTATTTTGGGATATTTTCCTTTAATTTGTTTTTTTCCTAAGTTTTTTCACCCCATGGGTGCGGGGGCAGGCCCTCTCTCTCGTCTGGTGACTACTTTTTGTTTGTAAGTCCACTCACCCTTGTCCTTCGCCTTTCTTATTTCGCTAGTGTTACCTTTCCAATACCAGCCCTCATGTCTTCATCAGACTCACAAGTGCAGCCACTAAAAATTCACACCCTTAACGTTAAGGGTCTTACCGGCCCCAATAAACGCTCACAACTGTTTTATACACAACATAAAGCAAGAGTGCATATCTTGTTTCTTCAAGATACTACTTTCAGGTTAAAGGAATACCATTCATCTGCACTAAATACTACACTACATTGTATCAAAGCTCCAACACACTCCTGACACTAGAACAAGGGGGTTGTCAATTGCATTTCATAAGTCATTACCACTACAGATACTGGACTCCCTAATTGACCCTCAGAGCAGGTACTTTTTTCTTAAAGTGACTATGTGGGGCAGGATGTTTACATTGGCTTCCTTGTATTCTCTGAATTATCAACCTCTGACAGCTACAATTAAATATTTACATATCTAAAGGGGTTTTCTAAAGGCATAGTATTAGTGGGAGGGGATCTTAATTTTGCACTTGATCCCCAAATTGATACTTCTTCCATACACCAAACTGAATTCATTCCGCTTTAAACTTAAGGAACTGAGATTGTTGGGTGTTTGGCATACCTTACACCTGTCAACCAAAGTTACATTTTGGTTAGTCACTCTCCCCTAGATTGGAAACCTTCGGCGGCTATCGATTCATGCCCATGGTCAGATCACGCGTCAGTCTCCGTGACTCTCCAAATCCTGCAAGTGCTTCTTCAAGGGTGGTCCGGGAAATGCAACGACTTTCTGTTTAAGGACTCTCTTTGTACGAAAACAGTGGTGGACACCATTACTAACTTTATCAGGGATCATTCTTCACAGGAGCACAGGAGCAATGACTTCCATTCGCCAGGACATATTTCAAAGACGTTTCAAAAATATTATTCCATACCAGCTCCACCCCAATCAAGTGGTTCGGACCTCCCTGTACCAGTATCTTAAAGAGACAGGTTTACCTTTACTAGACCCTGAGATAATATCTATTTTAGAATCCCTATTCACGGAAGAGGAGGTCCTCACGGCTATCAAGTCTACGCCATCAGGCAAAGCCCAAGCCCAGACGGCTTTACACCTAAATTTTATAAGTTACATGCCACCAATCTGGTCTACTTTTTAACCAGAGTATATAACTCTGTTTCAGACTCCAGACCTTTCCCATCACAAAGTTTGGAAACTCATATCACTGTTCTTTCGAAACCAGGCAAGGGCTATATTGTGTACTCAAACTATAGGCCCATCTCATTGAATAATGTGGATGTTAAATTGTTCTCCGAATTAATAGCCAACACACTTTCCCACCACATGCCCTTTCTGATTCATAAAGACCACATAAGCTTCATCCCAGGAAGGGAAGCAAGGGATAATACCCTCTAAACAGTTTTAATAATTCAATAAGCCAAAGCCTCAGGGATCCCTATGTGTTTCTTATCTATAGATGCTGTGAAAGCTTTTGACTGGTTCAACTGGCCCTTCATGTATGAAGCATTACTGCAGGTGGGATTGGAACTCAATATGATTGCAAAAATTGCAGCTCTATATTCATCTCCAACTCTCCGTGAGAGTTAATGGCTATTTGTTGGACCCTTTAAGGATATATAATGGCACCAGACAGGGCTGCTTGTTTCCACTGTTAAACGCTTTGGTTATGGAGCATTTGGTGTGTTGCAGAACAACCCCGATGTCAAAGGTATACCGCTGGGCGACTCTCATCATAAATTATCCTTGTATGCGTCCTTGGACGACCTTTGGTTATATATCACGTCCCCTCACACCTCCATTCCTTCTGTTTTCAAGGAATTTGAAAGTCAGAATTTTTTAATTTCTCCTTAAAATCCGCTCAAGTTTTATCTATTTGTGATAACACTTCTTTTAGGATATATAATGAAGTGATTAAATATTTAGTATTCTTTCAGACCCTTCTAGGTTATTTGCGTACAATTACGCTCCTCTATACACCAAAACTCAGTTTGATCTACAGAAGTATGCATTCTTGCCCCTCTCATGGTTTGCAAGAATAAATTAGCTCAAAATGGATGTATTACTTTGCTTATTATATGTGTTCCAGACGGTCCCCATCTTTTTACCTGCCTCATATCTCAACACATTGCGGTTCTTATAGAAGACCACCTTTCACCGGTCTCTCCCATGGATAGCCCGTTCACTTTTACATCAGCCCAACACTTTGCCTGGTCTTACCACTGATCTGTTGCGGCTTTGGGACAATCTCCTTAGGAGTGGCAAATTATCCCCAAGTCCTGGCCCCATAACACCTATTTTTGACAATCAAAATTTTGGCAGATTTTTTGGTGTGGTCTTTCTTTGGATAATTGACTACTAAGGAATGTCCTTCATAATGGTCAAGTGCCCACTTTCTTCTCTCTCCACCCTCCAACTTAAAGTAGGATGGCCCCATGGTTTGCATATAGACAAATTGTATCCTATGTGTCCTCATTCTAGGATTTATCTGCGATACTCGGAAGCCCAACAGGTTTTGAAGAATTGTTGTCCTCTAATCGTCCTACTCGTAAAGTATCTCAGTTATATACTCTCCTTAATCAGGCTTCAACTCCCAGTATTTCAATACTTACTAGATATTGGGAATCTGATCTGGGGGTGACATTAACAGCCCCAAAATCTTTCACTCTCACACATAAACTAACCCTTACAAGTAAAGCCCAAGAGACCAAATATAAGATTCTGTCCAGATGGTACCTCTGCCCGGTTGAGCACCATTGTATCTCACCTGATACTTCAGATATTTGCTGGTGTTGTTTAAACGCAAAGGGATCTATGTTACATCTGTGGTGGGAATGCCCCTCAATACGTCAATTTTGGGATACAATTTATTTTATGAGTGTACAGGCTCTCACATGCCCAGAAACCTAAAAGTGGCTCTTCTATCCATTAATCCGGGGTCGATTAAGACAATTAAAAAATGGCTGACTGAATTGGAGAAACATGGGAATTTAGGGTAATGGGATATTGTGGACCCTAAAGATCCGTTTAAGCCACCGGCGATCAAAACTTCACAGTTCATGGACCAGGTCCTTTTCTTTCTTCAAAATATTGTAATGTATACAATTGCAAAGTTCTCTGCCCTGTATCCTTGGTTGAATTGTGCATTGTTTGGTTACTGTATATATCCGAGAATAAGCCGACTTTATCAGCACCCAAAATGTGCTGAAAAAGTCACCCTCGGCTTATATTCACGTCAGGTGCATGGGTCCCTCCAGAAAAGCACCCGATCCGGCAGCCGCGTCCATCGGTTTCCATCCCCCAATGACAATGTCATCAGGCTGCAGCGGAAATACGTTGGCCGCAAAAAGCTGGAAAGAAGGCAGGGGTAGACCGGAGTTACGCCGGCTACACTCCAGCGTTAAATTTAAAAGTACACAAAACATAAGAAAAACCTACCTACATTGTTCCCTTGTCGTCCCACGGCATCCGGCTGGTCCCCACAGCTCCTCCGGACACATCTTCTTTCTTTTGTCTTCAGCCGCCCAATGCAGAGACGTTCTCCGGTGTTTCCCAGTGACGCCAGTGCGGGCGGGAGGAGCGGACGGAAATTTAAATAATTTTGTATTGGCTACAATGTAAACTAAATTTCCATGCAAAAAAATCTTTTGCTTTTTGCATGGAAATATGGAGAGAATTAGAACACTAGGGAGGCTACAGTGGCTGAATGCAGTACCTCTTTGTACCGCTTTCAGCCACTTTTTCCAGGCAGAATTGTACTGCCAGGGAGGTTAAAGAGAGTGCCTTTCTATTCAACCCTCACAGCATCACCGCTTGTCAGACTGAAGGATAGCGGTAGTTTTCATGCATCAAAGAGGTCACCAGTAAACCTTGATTCTATGTTCATATCTACATAATCCCAGTCAGTTTCTTTTTCAACTAAGAAAAACTTTCTGGCAAAACGCGTGGGGATAGGAGATGTTAATGCTGTGCAACCCTGTTTCATAAATACATGATTTGAGGAAATATTTGTCTAGTTATTTGGTCATGTTTCCAATAATCTATAACGTAAAATTGCTGGTGATTTATTACTTACACCTTGTACATCACACTGTTTATTAAATATAATTTTTTTCTACTAAAAAACTTTCACTGCTTTCATTACTTGTATTACTATTTTGCGAGGTTGGCAAAACCTTCTTAAAAAAAAGGAAGTTATGTGGAAATAACTACTTGTTATCTAACCTATTAGAAATAGTAGTTACATACCTATTCAGAAGAAACCCAGTCAGACTTTTCTATGTTTAGTTATAGTGAGAGTGCACTATTACAGCTTATTAAATATTGCCCCAATAATAATTTTTATTACTTAAATGGAGAGTTTATTGACAACACATGGTGTGTGCCAGCAAGCTCCTTCAATGGATATCTAGTTCTGATGACATATAGCCCCTGATTCATCAAGCAGAATCGGATGATCGCTCGCACATTCGTATTCGCGATCCGAAATCGTACGCCGTCGCGCTATTCAGCAACTGAAAAAGCTCGCGGCCGGAGCCTTAATTGGCAGATTCGCGCCCCCTATTGTCCATTATTATGAAGGCAGGAATCCGGCTGGCAGTGAGGCGAGTGAACGCGCACACTCGAGTCCGGACCTTGGTAAACCGCGATCGCTGGCCGCGCGTACTTTCGCGCTTCCAGCGAGCGCGGATTTTATTGATGAATCAGGGGCATAGTATTTACCAACAAGAATTAAAATGATGTATGTATGGACATTTATTGATGCATGCATTTTTGAAGTCATTAATAGTTCTGGGTGTGGAGAGACAGGATATTTATTGAATGCTAATGTTCGTTAGGTTAAGTTTTTGAGTAAAAAAATTAACTGTATCTGCATATCAATCCAAAAATATTTGAAAAGAAAATGCACATTTAATGATTAGATTAAAAAAAACAAAGATTTATTGTGCAACTACAATGTAACAAAAGGTTTCTTTTTTCATGAACCTAATTTGAAGCTAGTTTTATTCATTATTTCCACACAGAAGGGATCATATATTTATGTTGATGCATATTTAAATAGTCCTAGCACAAGAGATTCTGAATACATTCCTAGCTTTGGTCTTCTATTCTTTAACATTTATGATTCAATATTGATCTATAATTGCCTATAGAATCATTATTTATTTGGATACGTTCCCTGTAAGAATTAGTGACAAATGCCAAGCATATGCTGGGGTATTGGCTGGATGCAAACATTCAACAAATGTACTTGAAATGTGAGGGCAAACATTTTTACAAAACATTAATGGCGAAGTTCACTGATTGCAGTAGACACAAAGCCTGTTCCCAGTATTAGTGTTAACGGCTGCTTTAGGCTGCATTGATACTTACAAAGCCAAAAACATGTAATATGTTGTGTTTTCACAATCTTAAGAGGCTTCGTTATTTTTTTTTTTGGCTAAAGAGATACATAAAGTACCTGTTTATCTTGTCAGAATTGCAAGTAAAGAATGGTAAGTTTCAATGTAATATTTTTTTGTGGGGAGGGGATTGGATAATTTTATTTAACTATATATATATATCTATATATATAGATATATATATATATATGTGTGTAAGTTATATGTATAAGGTATGTGTTATAGCTCCCTTTCCACTACATGATTTTATGAAGCTGAAATCATCTTGGCACGTATAAATATTCAAGAATATTAATGAGTGTGAACAGATAATTTATTGGCTCAGTGTTTTTCTGTGAAAAAAATGCAGTTGATTGCAAATGATCATTCACTACAGACTCCTTTGGTCATTTGAAGCTCAGTGTCATATTTCATGTTATAGTATTTCATATTATTAAAGAGGGACCAATATGTAAATCAAAGATACTGAATCTAAGAATACAGAGATTACAATACATAAGAGATGTCCAATTAGAAGGCTCAATTCGCTGAAATTAGCAATTAAATAATCATGTACCATTGGATGTTGAATCGTTATTAGATTAAAAAATGTTCACCTAAAGATGAATTCCAGGCAAGGGACCTAATGCATAGATATAGATTTTTATTAATTTAGTTTTTATTGATGCAAACATTGGAAAATGTTTGGTGGGATTGTGGCACAGGTCTTAAAAGTGACATGTTGCTTCTGGACATGCTATTGCTTTTCCTTCCCTGAAGGAAGAACTACACCACAAGTGAAAGGGAAATGTGTGCAAACTTGTGGTTTGGTTTACCTCCCTTAGCATTTTTCTATGTGCCTGGGAGCAGCTCACTGCAGTTTGCAACTGCAATTGTGAAAGGGGCTTAATTACACAGGTCAACAAAAAACTTGTTTTGATAATCATCAGAAACCACAGCAATTTTTCTAAATCATTTTTTTAAGCAGATTTCAGATCTGTTTTCATTTTTTCCCTAACATGTACAGTTCCTGAGTTATGAGTACTATTATAGTTAACATTGTACGTGCATGTATTTTGTAATAAATTGTAAGCACCATTGAAGGTAATGTTAGTAAATCTTCAGTGTGAAGTAAAACAAGGCACACTGTGGTATAGATCTACTGAACAGTGTCAGTCAGGTACCATTGTTTCTTCAGAAAGGCTAAGAGTATAATTTTCTTGCGTACTCTTTGTCTGGATTATTGTGGTGCAGCATCCTGCAGTAGTCAGCCATCATACTTTCATTCCAGAAACCTTGGTAGCGGTGCTCCATTAACTGAATGTCCTGGTGAAAACGTTCTCCTTGTTCGTCACTCACCATACCAAGATTTTCTGGGAAGAATTCTAGATGTGAGTACAAAAAATGTATTTTTAATGACACGCGACAAGCCAGTTTGGTATGAATCAAGCAGATTCTGAACTCTTTCCTTGTATGCAGGAGACTTTTGGTTGCCCAGGAATTTTTCACACAGCCACTTGAATGCATCCCAAGCTTCTAGCTCAGCTGCTGAGAGAGATTGTCTGAAAACATCATCCTGCAAAACAGACTTGATCTGTGGCCCTTTAAATATCCCTTCCTTCATATTTGCAGTGCTTATGTTTGGAAACTTCTCAACAAGGTCCTGAAAAACCATGGAGTTTGATTTACCCATGACCAAGGTTCTTCATCAAGTCTAACTTGATATGGAGAGGTGGCAGAAATATGTATGCAGATAAACCAGAGGCAGAAACTTGACACTGCTTGTTCCGGGCTTTTAGGTACTTCTTGGTAGCCAATCACACTTGACAAAATGGTCTCCAGTAGATCGGCTGTCCCACAGCCATAGGAAACAGCAATATTTTGTGAATACTCCTTGCATTCCCATCAGCAAGCCAATGACATTTAGATCCCCACAGATGTTCCACTGGTGTGTTTTATACTGGATGTTGTCATAGGATTCCTTTAGGTTAACGGAATGGCCAATCGGTAAACTTGGTTTGGAATTACCATTATACAGTAAGACTGCTTTCAAGCTTCTTTTAGAGGAATCGATGAAGATAAGCCATTCAGATGGAACATGCTCTTGTGACAAACTGTTAAAGAGTGCATTAATATCATGGCAGCAGCACAGTGAGCCATCACTAGCGAAGAACATTGTCAAGTTATGATTTTGTTTTCTGTAGTGAGTTACAGTTACACCCTTTGCAAGGAAGTTCTTCTGTTTAAGCCTTGAAGCAAGAAGTTCTGCTTTGTCTTTGGAGAGAATTAGATCACAAACGAGATAATCTAGGTCTGCTTGTGTAAAGGTCTCTGGTTCTGAATCTTCATCGGCCAAGTAGTCAGGATCAATTGATTTGGGGTTGTAACTGGCTGCAACTCCAACGCATTCCCCATCACCTTCTACAGAAGCAAGTGCATCATGTGACGGTACCGGAACTGGCAATATATCATCAGGGGGTACAGGCCTAATTGCAGAATCGAGGCTGGGATATACAATTCTGTGCTTAGTTTTACCTGAGAATCCACTTTTGTTGACGCGGCAAAAATAGCAGTCGCAGATGGTAACGCGGTTCTCTCCACACCATTGGGATTGCAAATGGCATTCCTACTTTACGCCAATTTAGCCAACCACACAGTCCGTTGAAACAACTAGTGCAGATGACATGTGGAGCCCAAGATTTATCCTGGTCACCAAGTGGACAGCCGAAATATAATTTGTATATCTTAAGTTCTGTGGTAATTTGGCGATGTTGTGCTTTCGTTGTGAATAAACCACACACAATACAGAAACTTTCTGGATTATTAGGCGATTTCTAGGCATGATGACAAAAGAAATCAATCACAGTTAGTGCGGTCTCTAACCTTAAAGAAGAAAACTGTTGTTAAAAGTTGTAATATATTAAGGCTATTTATAACGAATTTCACACAAAATATAATTAGCTGCATCACAAAAACTAGACGTCTGAACACAGATTTGAAATCCTGCATCAAAAATAAAATTATATCTGATGAAAATGACATCTTGACCTGTGTTATCTGTAAAAACAGAAAATTATTTTGTTCATAAAGATTCTGTCTTTTGTTTTTTTAACATAATCCTAATATAAATAAATTAATTTTTTTACTTGCTCATTTACCCATTTTGTAGCATTTTCCCCTCTGAAAAATAAAAACAAATTAAGAAAAAATGATCTTCCTACTTTATTTCTTTATACAAACATAGTATGTGCCTATTAAATTACTCCCTTCCATTGGATCTAAATAAAGTATTGAGTTCTTCCCCACCACAGGAATCTCAACTAAATATTAGGGCATCTAAAAAAATGTGATATGTTTTTAGGTATTTACCAAGGAGTTCCACATATTTTGTTGAAGGTGTCTCTATCCAAAATATAGCTGATAATTAATAAGTATTGTTGATGGTAGGATCCTAAGGTAACTAGTATGAATTTATATAAAAAAAATGTTTGCACAATTTATGTAAGTTTTGTGTTTGATTATTGAGCCAACTTTTCAAGATTACTGATTTAATTTGCTAGCTTTCTTTAAAACATTACAGTACTGGAACATGTACATGAGGACCAGCCTTTCCGGAGCTTTTAAATATGGAGGAACCTTTGAAATAACATTTAAGTCTTCAAGGAACCTTTGCTATAACTACTGTGGTGGACAGTAGGAGGAATGCCTCTTATATAGCAGCAGTAAGCTAGTAGGGATGAGCGAGCAAAATTTTAAATTTTGATCTTGCGGCGAATCGGGCCTCCCATGTTCTGTAAGCGAGAAAGATACTGTGATTCGCCACAAGGCCACGTTCTCGCCGAACTCAGATGATCTCTCAATGGAGAATCTCCCTTGAGAGTTCATCTATTGTTCACGTGCAGTCACAGCTGATTGGAGGCAACTGCGTGCCTCCAATCAGCTGTAACCGCAGGTTCCCACGCTCCCCGGGCTGTACTTATTATTGATAAGTAAAACCTGGTGATTGTGGGAACTGAACTCAGATGAACTCTCAATGGAGAAACTCCACTGAGAGTTCATCTGGAGTTCGCCTGCAGTCACAGCTGTAAGCACCTGTATGCCTCCAATCAATGATAAGTACAGCCCAGGGAGCGTGGGAACCTGCGGTTACAGCTGATTGGAGGCAATTGGTTCGCCGAAATTTTGCAGACCCATCAGAAATTGGGGGAAATGTCAGAGGCATTCTCCCTCATCCATATAAGCTAGTATAGAAGGTTTTTTTGGTAAGGTCATTTTACCTTATCAAAATACAGACGTTATCAAGGAAAATGCATTTGCTGTTGCATGCACTCATGTCAGCAAAAGCTTTTCCCATGTTTTATATTTGTACTTATTCATTAAAAAATGCTCATCTATTGTCATGAAATTATGATGACATAATCTAGTAAATATTGTCCTTTGATCAATGCCAAGGATCCCTTTTTTTTTACTCAAACAGCTTCTGAAGGTCGTTTAAGTTTAAAATGCCCTGAATTTCCATGTGGTCATAACTAGTGTTGATGTTCGAATTCGGGTTGTCCCTATATTCGACCCGAATATGGCTGTTCAAATTCAGATAGACCCGACCTGAAAAACACGGGATTCCACAGCAAAAATTCGGGAAAAAAAAAAGTTAAAAAAAAAAAATGAATCTTAAATTAATTTATTTGTATGTGTTTTTATTTTAACTTGTTCTTTTTTTGTTTTTTACAGGTTATCCAACAATGACATTATGAATCATAATGTCATTGTGGGATTCCTGGACCGTGGGAACTGTGCAGTCACAGCTAATTGAAAGGAGGTACCTTCAATTAGCTGTAACCGCAAGCAATACAGGGCAATAGAGGTTGAATGGAGATACGTATCTCCATTCATTACCTCTACTGCTCTGTGATTGGCTGGGAAATAGGAAACCCTGATGACAGCTCAAGCATCATCAGGATTTCCTTTTCCTCAGCCAATC
>NC_092871.1:39281065-39302606 GCF_032062135.1 Pyxicephalus adspersus
TCATATTGTTACAGCATGTACAGAATTGTGCACAATATGATTGTTCAAGTATAATCGTGCATAATCGTTGATCGGTCGTAAACGTTCATTTTCTTACAATAATTATTGGAAGTGTGTACCTAGCTTTAGCCTAATATTGATGTGACAGGTGCTCTTTAATCTTCATGTGAAGTACAGGGGTATGTAATAGTGTTATGTATCTTTTTATAATGTATCTTTTTATGTATCCTTTTACAATGTATCTTTTTACATCTGTTAGGAGGCTGTAGAAGCTCTACAGTTTTTCCTTCCATTGACTTTAATGGTGTTCGACTTTGACATTCGACCACCCGAATTTTTTTGCTCTATTTGAGCGAATAGCTGCCGAACCAACACTAATCATAACCATTTAACAGTCAAGAAGCTGTGGTCATAACTATGAAACGGTCAAGTAACTGTGGTCAAAGCCATGTAACTGTCATGTAACTGAGGTCATAACCATGTACACGAGAAGTAACTGTGTATATAACCATATAATGGTAATATAGCTGTGGTCATAACCATGTGATTGTCAAGTAAGTGTGTTCATAATCATGTACTGGTTAAGTAACTGGCCATAAACAGTGATTTGGTTAGATAACTTTGACTATAACTATGTAATGGCCAGAAGACTGGTCATAACCATGTAATTGTCAAGTAATTATGTCCAAAACCACAAGTAAAGTAACTGTGGATATAATCATGTTTTGGTTAGGTAAGTTTAACTATAATTATGTAATAGTCAGGTGACTGTGGCCATAACCACAATGTAACAATCAAGTAACTGAAGCCATGTTAAGCAGCCCATACTGCCAGTTTAGGTTTTACTAAGTAATTATTTTAAACAGATAATCATTTTAGGTATTTAATTATCTCTGTCAGTAAATAATTTACTACAATACAATAATAATATGGAATTAGGTTAAAACTTTGCAAGCTATAGAGTTTATTTGTTTTTAAATAAAGGACTATGTGAAGTGATATAACAATAATTATCCTTTTATTAGTTAGATAAGTTTACAGAGAAACAAAAGCTTTTAACAACTATTTACTGGAATGATCAGCCTCTTGCTGCCTATTCAAAAGTGACGTTTCTCTAAAATTTTATGAAGCATAGCAAATACTAAGTAAGAATTAGGCAATAAAGATGGGTATAAGGATTTCATATACAGAGAAAGTTTGTTATTTTATCTTTTTACTTTTTTTGCATCTGGGAATAATTTGTGTTCTTGTTTTATAGCAGTTCACTTGTTTGGTTTAACTTGGCAACTGCAACCATTCGAGAGTGAGCTTTATGAGAATGGTGTCAGCAAAGGAAGCAGAGGAGAAGAATCCATGGATACTACATACTCTCCTTTTGGGGAAAAGAGTTCGGATAAAGGAGAGAAAAAAGGTAAACTTTTATGGAGCTCATCCAAAAGCAGTACAGTGTTACCACATTCCATTATGTATGTGCATCAAACATCAGCAGTGCCATATATACTGTAGAATTTTTTCTAGTCATTTTAGGTTATGTTTGATGCACAGATTCTAAATACGGTATTGATTTTGCTAGATTGGCTTTAGTTTTTGAAATAATGACCTCAATAATAATCTCATAGAAAACTAATGAAACATGAAATTTAAGCAAAATTAAAGTAAATATGCCTATGTATACAAAATTACATTTTTAAAATACTTATGTCAATACTAATGTCAATATATTCTATATTCAGGATATTTACAGAACTAATCACAAAGAAGTCATTGAAAAACTCTGTTCGTATGATTTCCTTTTATGCTGATGATCAGGACAATCACGTTTAAGGCTCCAGCAGTAATCTGCCATCATGTGTCTATCACATCTGCCCCGATAACTTTCTTCCATCACCTTTATATCTTGATGGAACCTCTCCCCTTGTTCCTCACTGAAATCCCCAAGGTTTTCTGGAAATTTTTGCAAATGGCTATGGAGACAGTCTACCTTTATGCTCATAGTAGCACCCAAATTGTTAAAGTTTAAGAGCAAGTTTTGTACCAGTTCTTTATAATTTTGTGCTTTATTGTTACCCAAGAAGTTCTTGACAACTATGACATAGCTGTGTCAGGCACAAGCTTCAGTATCAGTCATGAAACTCGTAAAAAGCAGTTTCAGAATCTGGCATCCATCAAAGATTCTTGCATTTAATTTTTCAGTACTCAATCCAGGGAAGAATCTACAAATGTATTTGAAGCAATCATCGTCCTTGCTCAGAGCGCTATCAAATTGCTTTATTAATCCCAACTTTATGTGTAGTGGATGGAGAATGATTTTTTCTTTGTCAACCATTGGCTTGTTAATGATGTGCGCCGCACCTTTTTTCATGTTTTCCCCTTGGAGGCAATATCACTTTTTTCCAGTGATCCGGCTTTGCTCTACTATCTTACAAGCAGATGAAACATTTGTGTATCCACTTTCCTGTCCAAGTAGGAAGTTCACCATTTTTAAATCAACACATATGGACCATTGGTGTTCATGATAGCAAAGCTTTTTAGGACCATTTTGATATTTTCATATTCTTCTTTACGGTTTGTTAATTGGCCTATTGGAATTGATGCATAGCAGTTGCTATTATGCAGTAAAACAGATTTCAAATTTCGAGTGGAACTGTCTATGAAAAGCCACCAGTCTGCTTGGTATTCTGCTACTCCCTGATGGGCTCATAGTCCAGGGATGTTACAACAGTACACAGATTCTCCATCTTCACTGAAATATGGTAGGAGTCACCTCTCTTGTCCTCTAACCTATTATTTTAACTTCCGGTCTCAGACATTTTTTTTCTTTTAGTCTGGATGCTAAAAGTTCAGATGCTTGTTTTGACAGACTTAGGTCACGTAATAAATCTTCTTTTAAGTTCTTCGGAGAACTACTGGTTTGATGAAACACGTCCTTCATATTCACTTCCACTGCTAACTCCTGGATTACACTCCAAACCCTGTATATCCTCCATGTAGAATACAGGAATATCAGGGAGTGTACTGAACACTGGTATGGGAACATCAGCACCATGCGACACAGATTGTCTTTCTGATTCTAAATCTGGGTACTCCCAATTGTTTTTTTTGTAACGATTGAAACCTTTTACATTCACAGCACAAACATAAAAATCATCATGATGATTTTGGGGCTCTTGCCATACTATAAATACAACAAAGTTCAAACTTTTGACTTTTCCATTTTTCCACTGATGTAGACACTCTACACAAGTTTTGCATATCATATGGGGAGCCCAATACTTATCTTAGCTCCCCAGTTTAATACTAAAATATGCAAGATATGCTTGTTTCACTAATTCTGTAATGTTTCTTATCTGTTTTTGCTGGGAATATTCACCACAAATGCAGCAAAATACATTAGGGAAATTTAAACAACTTCTTCTTGAAGAACTCATATTTCTAAATAGAAAATGTATGAATAAAAAGAAGGCAAATGAAAGTTTCATGAAAATAATGCTACATTTAATATATAACATGCAAAATATCTATGTAAATAAAGATTGATAATAATATGCTGTGTTATCATTTGTTGTTGGTAAAATCATCTATTCCGATTCCTGTATCGCAAGAACTAGAGCCAATTCAATGAAACTGATATCATTTCTGGATTTAGCAGACCTAAAATACACTAAATATATTGAAAAATCCTTGGCAAGTGAAAATTTTTTTTAGTTGAGCTGTACGATGCCCTGATCACACTTTATAAACATGGCATCACCACTTTTCTATGAAGAGGCCCATATATTTTGCATATAATATAAACACATAAAATTCTCAAGATGTACATGTAAATTTACAAAATATACACATCTGTAAAAATACATTTATTATGTTGTATTACTTATACAAAACTGATATCTTTCACATTTCTCATATCATATAAACTCATTTTGGTAAATAAAGGGGATGTATGTTCACACAAAATACATACATACAAAAAAAAACTAGTGATCTTTAATTAAAATATGTTACTAAACACCCATATACATTACTGTAGTCAATATTGTAGTTGATTGTTAATGAAGTTTTCTTGCATGGAAACAAGGGGTAAAGCATACCGTGTTTCTAGAGCAAACCATGGTCAATTTACCAAAAGACCCAACAAGATCATATCATGTAAAATCTCACTAAATCATACGTTTAGTGTAACAAACACCAAGCTAGAAAAGTGATCAATATATTTTTAGTGATTCCTCTTGCCTGTGAATATTGATTTCAGCAGAGTGTTGCGTTACACCATTAGGAAGTTGGAAGAAATAACTTTCTTTTGCAATTTGTTCAAATAGAAAAATTTTATTAGCATAATAAAATGAGTGTTTTGGTCTGGTTGGTGCTAGATAGCTGCACTAAAATCAGTAAAATGCATGTGAGATCAAATGGAAAATATTACAATTTGGGCTTTTCTTAATACAAATACAACATGTTGGTTTTTAATTAGACTGACATTTAATTTTCCAGCAATATTCACACGCAAAAGACCCTCCAATTCGATATTCCCAGGTCTTTAAAGACTAAATGGGATTAAAAATAGATACATACCAACAGATAAGCTGGTAGTCCAATTTAACCATGTGTATAGATGGCCAAGCTCTACAGGATCTGGGGACCCTTTGCTCAGCCTCCCATTAGACTGATAAATTGTGTTATTTATTTATGTGTTTATGTTTACAGAAGGTTTAAATCAACATGTTTGCAATAAAAAAAAATCTTTTTTATAGTTTTATTTTACCTTCGTATCAGAATATAATGACTTTTTTTCTTTGAATCATCCAATCATGTGCAAAGTAGAGTCCTATTTTTCATGTTTTTTTTATTACTCTTTTAATCACTATTTTAAATGAACACAACTCCACTATATTCTCTAAACTAATAGAAAATGTATTTTTTACATGTTTAGCCCTAACGGAACAATTACATACACTCTGACCTAATCAAATAGAACAACCCACACACATACATGCTAACCTAATTCTGGGTAATAGTGGTGGCCTTGCCTGTATTGCATGCATCCTATATCCACAAATCTTTTTTAGAGCTGCTTGTATCTGCATAGTAACTTCCAATAAATGTAAGTGTATCAATATTCTTCAAGTAGAATATGGTCCACTTAAAAAAAGCAAGTTATTGAATAAAAGGGACAGTTATGAACAAAATAAGGCCCTGGTCAAATATTAAGTTAAGGCCTAAAATATACAGCATGTCTCCTCCCTGCACCCCTGCAACTTTACAAGTTAGGGTTTGAAGAAAGAGAGGCCCTGGCCTTTTGCTCATTTTGCCCTTTCCTAAATCTGGCCTTGCTGCATAGACACAGACAGGACTAGATTTTTAAAAAGAAAAGAATACCTGTGTAAAGTGTAAAATTGTCTCCTCATATGTCACTAACTTAGTTCCAGCATTGCCTTTTGCAGCTAGTCGCTGTTGTCACCAGAAACAAACTGCTGCCTAATAGCATATAAAGTGTCTTCTGTGTTTGCTAACCCATTCAAGTTCTGTCACAATCTTTGTGATACCCCATTAAACTGTAGTAGTTAGTTCATTTTTACATTTCATGCAATGCTTACACTTTAAGAACACATAATATCTATGAAGTTAATGTCTATTTAACAGCCTGTAGTCCCAGTCCTATCAGAAGCATGAAATAAAAGTATATAACAGTACACTAATCCAGGCTCTGTCACTGGACCACTACCATCCACATGGGGCCTGTTCCCAAAACAGTGATTCATTTTGTATCTCTAGCAAACTTTGTTCATGCTCCCTGTCTTCCCGTAAAGATTTCCTTGGGACAAAACACATATTAGTAGAAAATATTGTATTCCTTTAAATTAAACTCAATTAGTTAACATATTAGACCTGTCTGATTTGTAAAAATAGGGCAGTAAAATAACATTAACAAAAAGATGCAGTCATATGCAGGGAAAAAAAGACAAAAACTTTTTTTTGCCTGGTATTGGACTTGCTACATGAATTTCAGTAAATTAAGATTTTAGATGAATTTGACTAAGCTCTTGTGGACACTGTATTTATTATTTAGGAACTCTGGATTTTTAAACTGTGTTTAGAAAATCTGCTACAACAATCATTTTGCTCTCATTCAAACATTTTATGGTACAAAAGTTAATGTGGGTTAGGGTCTTCCTAGGTCTCTAAAAATATATCAAAGGTTGAAACCTCCTATTGTATATATAAAGGTAATAACAAGGAAAGTAAAAGAGAAGGGTTTTTTGGCCTAATAGTATTCTTTTGGGTTTGCAAATCTTGAAAAGTGAGGAAATGTTGACATAAAGTTATGAAAGAACCCTAGGAAACTTGCTGACTCTTGTTGTCAACATCTACCAAAATACAATACATCTCTACAATAAATCTCATCTACAATAAATTGCTTGAATTAACTTTCCTGCTAATAATAGGTTTGTGAGATATTTACATTTGTAGAATGTGTACTAAAGCTTTTTAGAACAAGGTCAGTTTAAATTCAGTTTGCTTGTATTTATACAAATCATTGAGAATATATGGTGCTTGAGAATATACAAAAATATATATGTCATTGGGACTATATAATACATCTATAGATCTCAAATACCTGTGTACACAAAAGTTACCTTATTTTTATTATTATTATTATTATTATTAATAATAATAATAATAATAATAATAAATATTATTATAATAATAGTAATTTTCTTATCCAAATGTTCCATACTTTATTTAATATTGCAAAAGTGCGGAATATTTTTATATAAATAGTAATAATATACTTATAAATAAGTCATTTTTAAACCATTTGTATGTGTGTAGTTATAATAGTGCAGTAACTGATGTTAACAACATTCAGTTTTAGAAGCAAAGGCATCAAAATACCATCTGAATATATATTGTTACAACCAGCCTCCTGCTCCAAGGTCATCTAAAGGATTTGCCTTTTAACCAAATGCATTCTCTATCATCATCAGTCCTTTTTCTGGATAAGAGGGAGTGTACTAGATAGAAACAGATGCTGAAGGCAGATGGTGGGTTATGATGGTTGAAAGTTTTTTGTACAGGAAGAAATGGGATGGACATAAAAGGAGAAGCAAGGGTTATTATAGTAGAGGAAAATGGTAATTTTGGAATAGTGAGTATGAAATTGAAACACATGGGTTATGGTTTATCTCTTACACAAGGATTTAGGTATGCCAAGGTACACCAGCAAGAGCCCAGCATGTGTATGTCATTTATTAGTATAAAGCTCAGTGTCCAAATCTGAAACATGTGGCAGAATCATTGTATTAAGGAGGGACATGGAAAAAAAAGTGATTTATGTATCATAATTTCACCAAACATTCGGACATTTTTCACCTAAGGCCTAATTTGAAAAATGTATGACTCTTAGGTGAATACATTAATAAAATAGGTTCCACAGTCATCCTCTATCTTCTGCTTGTTTTCATTCAACTTTGAAGCTTTAAACTTTTTTAATAAATTCAGATTAGTGAGCTATATGCTAGGAGAAAGAATTGAGCCACAAAAATCAATGTTAAAATAAGTGGAATTTTTATTAAGCATTTAATAATTTCATACGAGTATACCCTTTAAAACAGCAATAAAATTGTGACTTTTTTGCAGGTACACAATTTTAGTAGCTTTTCTTACTGCAGGATTGCAAAGGGGGAAAAAAGCAACTAACACCCCATTGCAATAAAACAGTAATACAATAGTATATGTATAATGTTATTTATGTTTTGTTGGAAAAAGCTATTTCTGGAGCTACATTACAATAGGTTATTGTTTTTTTTGTAATATTGCTCCTAATGGCAAAGAGCCCCTACAGCATTTAAAATATAGATAAACTGAGCTGATATATTAAGCAAAAAGTTAAACCTAATCACTATGTAAAATATTAATGTTTAATCTGTATATTTAGTACTTGACATTAATTACATTATGGATTATAGACGCCTGCTTGCTCATTCACTGCACAGCTCAGTATGAAATTGCTATTCCTTAATATTTAATACAGATCATATTAAAAACACTTTTGAGCTTACAGCTATTGCTCCACATAACCTTTTATATTTTTCAGCATCCACACTAGAATCACTCCAGATACAAATTGTTCTGAGCACTGGGCTATAGATAAGTACATGATATGTGACAATATTCAACTTCTTTTCACTTGTCAACTTTTCATTGTACAGGTGTGAAAAGAAGATACCAAGCTTCCGCTATTGTGTATTTAGCAAAAGTAATATGTGCAATATTCAGACATCTAGAGCAAGTCAAGATGATATGTTAACTAAAGCATAATTTCAGCAACAAGGAGTTTGGTTAAAAAATGTGATGTCTTTACAGTGACTTATGGGACCAGATTACTTATCTATAACAATTAAATATCATAATAATGTGATAAATTTAGTGTTATGTCAGCAAACAGGCTAACCTGTGTGTATCAGGCTAACCTCGACTGCCATTCTAAGAAAAGACTGTTGTTTTCTGATACACGTAGCTAAATAAGTCAGTGGAAAAAAGCGACCTCTATTCTTTGCGTATTCTCAAAAGTTGTAGCCAAATAGATATACTTTAAAAAAAATAAAAATAGCTCAAAACCTATAAAAATGTATCACTAACTATCATAAGTACACTTGATACAAGCTCATTATAGTTTCCATTCAACATTATTTGCAAGTCTTCCTGAGCTTAAACAAACTGATTTATATGGAGGGATTGTTTTTTTTTTTTTGATGTTTGTGCTGGTTTGTGTATTTGCATGAGAAATATGTAACAATAATACAGAACAATGTTAAAACTGCAACAATCCAATTTATTCTTCATCCTGCAATCCTCAGGGTCTGGCAAATCACAGTACAGGACCTAGGAAGAAAGTGTTAACTGCAATATATATATATATATATATACTTCATATTATAAACTTTTGTAACTGTATATGCATAGTGGTTAATTGTTTTTTTTTTTTTTTTCTGTGTGCAGTTTATCAAAAAGGAAGAACTATAGACTCTGGGGAAGTTGAAATAGGAAAGCAGATTGTGCAGACTATCCCACCTGCATTGTTCTGGAGATTCCAAATTGCAATTCACCATCCCATGTATTTAAAATTTAATGTCTCTTTTTCAAAAGATTCTCTTCTTGGAATTTACGGAAGAAGAAACATCCCTCCCACACACACACAAGTATGTATCGTACTTCCATTTTCAAATGACAAGACAGTATTAGTACCTTTTGAAGTAGATAGTATAAAGCCTTTTTCTGCTCAGTGGTTTCCCCCTCTCTCTCCTTGTGACCATTGTCATGGAGATAGAAAGTGACAGGAAATCAATCAATTTTATAGATAATACTAGAACAGAAGATGAGAATAAATATTCTAATAAGGAAATTTCTTCCCTCTTCCTGTTGTGTCTCTGAATAGAATACAAACAACCTGACCAAATTTTTAACTGTTCCAGATTCTAAAATTATGGGCCAGAAATATATTATACATGTCATTTAGTATATAATTGGGTTAGCTAGCTTAGTATTACACTGTTTAATAATCATACGGATAACGTATAATTTCAGCTTGTCAAAAGTGAGTTTTAATGACTGTATCAACAATACACAGAATAATCATAGCATTATTTACAAAAGATTAAATGTTCAATTAGTGGAAAATGAAAACAATCATATTCAAACATAATATTATTTAGTGTGTATTTTGTTAGCAATTTTATTATGTTTTGCTTAGCATGGTAAGGAACCACAATGCCTATTGTCATTATTAAATTATGTTTTGCTTGGTAGAATATTACCCTTTAAACTTTTGGTCAGGTTGGATTCAGGTAATAAATACTGTATCAAGATAGAAAGCCATTGGGGTAGCTTATAATGCAAACTTTCCCTTTTACTACGCTTTAACATTTTCATAGCTTTTCAAAATTCAAATTTGTCCTATAATCAGCTTAATCAGATGTGAATTGTCCTTGATCTTCACACAGTTTGATTTTGTAAAGTTGATGGATGGGAAACACTTGATGAAGCAAGAACCAAAAAATGCAGAAAACCCACAGCATGCACCTCGGAGTCTAGTTCTGGCATCCTTACAAGAGACAGGCTTCATTGAATACATGGATCAAGGTACCTGGCATTTAGCATTTTACAATGATGGGAAGAAGATGGAACAAGTTTTTGTACTAACAACAGCAATAGGTGAGAATGGTCTTTCAATCCTCTGTACAAATTGTACATTAAACTATTTCAGCTTGTAACGTGGAAATCCTGGAACTCCTTGTTTAGAGACTGTTGTGTTTTCTGTTTAGTTCTTGGTCATCGTGATAAGATTTTTTTTTTTTTTTTTAGAAATCCTTTCTGTTTTTATTAAATATCATTTTTAGACCTATCATCATCATTATTGGATCTCTGTGGCAAGAGCAATCAGCCTTTTTGCAAGTAGTGGGATTGTTTCAGGATGAATTATGCAAATAGCAAAATGCCTTGATGAGTCTGGCAGACTTGACATTATTAGGCAAAGGGTATTTGTATGCAGACTTTTATAGGTAGGGTCCACATGTCAGTCCAACAGTCAGAGACGATGTGACCGTAGGGGAGGTGCAGCTGGAGCAGATGCAGGGCACCCAGCAGATGCAGAGGCAGGCAAAGAAAAGACGTTCTCTTGAAGGAGGTGCAACCACGTCATCGTCTGTTCTTCCACTTCCATTGACTCCTTCTCTACCTCCAACTGTCATTGCTGCTATGTTTGAGGAGGTTGGTGCCAGCCAGACTTCCAGCGGCAATGAAGTATCAGCTTCTGCCAGCAGGTTTCGTGGCATCAGACGACGTTTGTCGCACAAGATGGGTACTCCAGTGACCCCCTGAGCTCCCCTAGCTCCCAGTCCCTTCAGCCCACTCCACAGGAGTTCTACGCAAGGCATCAGGCTATGGTTCCAACCAACAAAAGAGTCATTGAACTCAATTTATGTCTAGCCAAACTATTGGCCTTGCAGCTACTGCCGTACAGCATTGTGGACTCGGCTCCCTTCCGTGACCTGATGGCTTAGGCTGAGCAGCGGTGGAACAGACCAAGCAGCCATTACTTCTCCCACGCAGTTCTACCAAGGTAACATGCATATGTAATGGAAAACCTGTCCCGGGCATTGGCATTCTCGCTTAACACATATGCCCTGCTTTGCGCATGTACTGAACCTGGTGGTGCAGAAGTTCCTCCGCAGGTACCCAGGACTGCTACACTTACTGAGACAGGCATGCTCCATTTGCAGCCATGTCCACCGATTCACTACTGCCGCCGCATCGCTTAGCAAGATGCAGCGCCAACAGAGGCTGCCACCGCAAAGACTGGTTTGTCACACTGTGACTAGAAGAACACCACCCTGCACATGCTCCAGCGTCTGTGTGAGCAAAAGCTAGCCATCTGTCATTACTTGGTCAGCGTGATGCATGGAGGCAGCATGGACCTTGGTGCAGCCACACAACTGAGATATTTAACCAGTGACCAGTGGCTGCAGATGGAGATGCTGTGCAAGGTACTGGCCCCTTTGAGCAGGCCACAAACATTGTGGGTTGGGAGCGGTCAGGCTGGAACAACGTCATACCCATCATCTTTCTGCTTGATAATAGCCTGTGTGGCTTGATGGAAAGTGGCGATGGGAGAGGAGGGGAGAAAATGGGGGAGGAGGATGAGGGTGACATTACACTCCATAGTGCACAGCTAGCATCAGGAGGAGCAAGAAAGGACACTGACCAGCATCAGGAGGTTCAAGAAGAGGAGGAGGAAGATGATTATGATGATGATGAGGGAGACCATGTTGGGACTGCTGGATAGGACCCATCCAACCCGCATTTGTACTGTCATACCCCAGGCATTGTGTGGGCGATGGAACAACAGGAACTGCTGAAGCTTGAAGAGAAGGAGGTGGGTGATGAGGAGGAAAATGTTTTGGCACCTACTGAGGGACAGGAGGAGGATGAGCTCAGGGAACCCCTCTTTCATTTGTGTGTCCACATGCTGCAATGCCTACAGAGGGACCCGCGCATTTGCAGCATCAAAAAACGGGATGATTACTGGCTGGCCACCCTTCTGGATCACCGCTACAAAGACAAACTGTCACAGTTTCCAACCAACCCGTAGCAAGAGAAAGAAAAAGTGGCCCGCCTGAGCAGAATACTATGCGACTGGCTGTGTGAGGAGTTCTGCACACCACATTCCACACAGAGAGCTCAGGCGGACACTGCCTCCCCCGTATCCTCCTGTAGCGGCAGCAGCAGCAGTAGTGGCAGCAGGCCGTACACATACAAAAGTCTAGGCCAAGGCAAGGGGAGATTTTCTGGATGCCTTGGGAAACTTAATGCAGCCACCCAATGCGGTGTTATGACAGCAGTTATGAGGAGGATGCCTGTCCTGACAGTAGTGACCCCAATCATTTTTGGGTCAACAGGGTTGAAATCTGCCTGCACAGTATGCCATCAAGCTTCTTTTGTGCCCATCATCCAGTTTTCTGTCCGAAAGAACCTTCAGTGTTGCTGGCTGAGTGGTCACAAACAACCAATCACAACTGTTGCCGGAAAATGTCAATCACCTCACCTTTTTGAAAATAACCGAAAGGTAGGTTACTAACAACTATCATATCCCCACTGCAGATGTCACTGATTGACTGACACAAGGACTTACTGGCCAACCAAGATGCCTCTGTGAACCCACATTGCTCCTCTGCTGAGTCTGTGGCTGCCTATCACCAAACACCCTGTCAGCTGAGCCTGCCTCAGTTGAATATTTCAACTAGGTATAGCAACCTTCAGGGGTGGCATTCATCGCCAATGTCATGCTTGCCATTGTGCCAGCTAGCCATATACTTTACATTTCTGCTGCTTCCAGGAGGCCAACAAACTGCTGATGAAAACCCCCAGTACTGATAGGTACCATTGCCTTTGCCTAATTTTTCAGCTAAGTATTGTAAGATTGAATATTGGCATTCATGTCATCCACTTCATGATGCAAATTAGCAATATCATCTACCTTCCTACCGCTTCCAGCACCACAGATCACAGCAACAGTGCTGGCGTACAAAACATCTTGGTCTGGCCCTTCTACGTTTAATAACACATTTCTAATATTTGTATTACACACTTCTGGGTGGCATTGACGATGGACTACACCCAGCTCTAGATGCCAGTTACCATTGCAGTCCCCGCTCCATCCCAGGGCCCATCGCCTCCTCCTGTTGCTTCTGTAGCCGCCTGTCAGTACTCTAAACACTAAAATTGTACACTTCTAGGTGGCCTTGACGATGCACTACACCCAGCTCTAGATGCCAGTTACCAATGCAGGCCCCAGTCCGTCTCAGGGCCCACCACCTCCTCCTGTTTTGCCTGTCAGTACTCCACTCAGTAAAATTGACATTGATGATGTGGTCCACGCTCCATCTCAGGGCCCACCGCCTCCTTCTGCTGCTGCCACCTGTCAGTGCTCCATTCATTAAAACTGTACACTTATGGGGGGCATTGAAGATTCACTACACCCAGCTCTAGATTCCAGTTACCAACGTGGTCCCCCCTTTGTCTCAAGGCCCACCGTCTCCTCCTGCTGCTGCTTCCTCCTGGCAGTACTCCATTCACTAAAATTGTACACTTCTTGGTGGCATTGATGATGCACTACACCCAGCTCTAGATGCCAGTTACCAATGACGTCCAC
This sequence comes from Pyxicephalus adspersus, assembly GCF_032062135.1. NCBI lineage: Eukaryota > Metazoa > Chordata > Amphibia > Anura > Pyxicephalidae > Pyxicephalus > Pyxicephalus adspersus. Next base: position 39,294,774 of record NC_092871.1, read on the forward strand.
GCTCCATCTTAGGGTCCACCGCCTCCTCCTGTTGCTTTTGCCGTCTGTCAGTACTCCATTAACTGAAACTGTACACTTCTGGGTGGCATTGATGATGCAACACACCCAGCTCTAGATGCCAGTTACCAATGCGGTCCCTGCTCCGTCTCAGGGCCCACCATCTCCTCCTACTGCTGCTGCAGCCTGTCAGTACTCCGTTCACTAAAATTTTACACTTCTGGGTGGCATTGACAATGCACTACACCCAGCTCTAGATGTCAGTTAGCAATGCGGTCCCCGCTCCTTCTCAGGGCCCACCGCCTCCTCCTCCTGCTGCCGCCTGTCAGTACTTCATTCACAAAAATTGTATTATACACTTCTGTGTGGCATTGACGATGCACTACACCGAGCTCTAGATGCCAGTTGTGTAGAGGATAGACGCAGGGAGAGACTTGTAGTGTGACAGGGACAGTGTAGGAGCCTTCTTAGTTCATTGTTAGCTGCTTAGTTCAGTGTTTTATAGGGCATTTTCTTTTACATGAGCTACTAGCTAGTCAGTTTTGTTAAATTGTCAGCAGTAAGCTCATTTAGTGCAAGTTATATTGTGTGTTAGTTACACTCTTAGGTGCTGTTCACTGACTACACATGCACTGAAGGTACAATTGGGGTTGATGCTACTTGTAGTGCCGCGCATAGCTAGTCAGTTTTGTTAAATTGTCAGCAGTCAGCACATTTAGTGTAATCTATATTGTGTATTAGTGAAGACACTATTGGTCATTTTTTTCACACTGTACATTCACTAAAGCTAAATAAAATCAATTGCAGTTCTGGCATCTAGAGCTGTCTACTGGGCAGGCAGCAGCAGTAACAGCATGAGGAGGAGGCGGTAGGCCCTGAGATGGAGTGTGGACGGCATTAGTAACTGGAATCTAGAGCTGGGTACTAGGTAAGCAGCAGCAGTATCAGCATGAGGAGGCGGTAGGCTCTGAGACGGAGTGTAGATGGCATTAGTAACTGGCATCTAGAGCTGGGTACTGGGCAGGCAGAAGCAGTAACAACATGAGGCTGAGGCAGCAGGCCCTGAGACGGAGTGTGGACGACATTAGTAACTGACATCTAGAGCTGGGTACTGGGCAGGCAGCAGCAGTAACAGCATGAGGAGGAGGCGGTAGGCCCTGAGACGGATTGTGGATGGCATTTGTAAGTGGCATCTAGAGCTGCGTGTACTGCATCATCAATGACTTCCAGAAGTCTGTAATACCATTTATGTGAATGGAGTACTGGGCAGGCGGCAGCAGCAACAGCATCAGGAGGAGGCAGTGGGCCCTGAGACATAGCATAGAATGCATTGTTAACTGACATCTAGAGCTCAGTGTAGTGCATCGTCAATCACACCCAGAAGTGTAAAACAATTTTTGTGAATGGAGTACTGACAGGCGGCAAAAGCAACAGGAGTAGGAGGCAGTGGGCCCTGAGATGGAGTGTGGATGGCATTTGAAAGGGGAATCTAGAGCTGGGTGTAGTGCATTGTCAATGACACCCATATGTTTGTAATACAATTATAGTGAACGGAGTACTGACAGGCAGCAGCAGCAACAGCATAAGGAGAAGGCAGTGGGCCCTGAGACGGAGCATTAACGGCATTGGTAACTGGCATCTAGAGCTGGGTGTAGTGCATCTTCAATGCCAACTCGAAGTGTGTAATGCAAATATTGGAAATTTGTGATTGGGGGCCAGACAAAGATGGGACTCTCAATCTTACAATACTTAGCTGAAAAATTAGGCAAAGGCAATGGAACCTATCAGCGTGGCAGTACTGGAGGTTTTCATCTGCAGTTTGTTGGCCTCCCAAAAGCAGCAGAAATGTAAAGTTAAATTTTAGCTGGTACAACGGCAGGCATGACACTGGCGAAGAATGCCACCCCCTGGACGTTGCGATAACTAGCGGAGAAATTCAACAGAGGCAGGCTCAGCTGACAGAATGTTTGGTGATAGGCAGCCACCGACTCAGCACAGGAGCAGTGTGGGTTCACAGAGGCATCTTAGCTGGCCAATGGGTCCTTGAGAAAGTCAATCAGTGACATCTGCAGTGGGTCTATGATAGTTGTTAGTAACCCACCTTTTGTTCATTTTCAAAAAGGTGAGGCGATTGACATTTTCTGGAGACAATTGTGATCGGTTGTCCTTTAACACTCTGCCAGTGGCACTGAAGGTTCTTTCGGACAGAAAACTGGATGCTGGGCACGAGAAGAAGCTTGATGGCATACTGTGCCAACTGCGGGCAAATTTTTAAGCCTGTTGACCCAAAACTTAATGACGTTACTACTGTCAGGACAGGCATCCTCCTCATAACTGCTGTCGTCAACACCACCACCAACACCCGCCAGAAAAGAGCCAACATAGTTGTGCCCCTGCACTTCACTTGTTTGAGGTGCCTGCATCAGGTTTCGACAGCCAGGTTTCGGGCATCCAGAAAATGGCCCCCTGCCTTGGCCTTAATTTTTGTATGTGTGCGGCCTGCTGCCACTACTGCTAATGCTGCTGCTGCTGCTGCTAGAGGTGGATATGGTGGAGGCGGCGTCCGCCTGAGCTCCCTGTGAGGAATGTGGTGCGTGGAACTCCTCACACAGCTGGTCGCATAGTATTCTGCTCAGGCGGGTCACCTTTTCTTTCTCTTGCGCCAGGTTGGGTAGAAACTGTGACATTTTGTCTTTGTAGCGGTGATCCAGAAGGTTGGCCAGCCAGTAATTATCCCTGTTTTTGATGCTGCAAACACGGAGGTCCCTCCGTAGGCATCACAACATGTGGACACACATATGAAAGAGGGGTTTCCTGGGCTCATCCTCCTCCTGTCCATTTTTAGGTGCTAAAACATTTTCCTCCTCATCACCCACTTTGTCCTCTTCAAGCTTCAGCAGATCCTGTTGTTCCATCACCCACACAATGCCTGGGGCATGACAGCACAAATGCGGGTTGAACGGGTCCTGTCCAGCAGCACCAACATGGTCTCCCTTATCATCATCATAATCATCTTTGTCCTCCTCCTCCTCCTGAACCTCCTGATGCTGGCCAGTGTCCCTTCTTGCTCCTGCTGATGCTAGATATGCTATGCTATGCTATGGAGTGTAATGTCACCCTCATCCTCCTCCCCCATTTCTTCCCCTCCTCTCCTATCGCCACTTTCGATCAGGCCACACAGGGTATTATCAAGCAGAAAGATGATGGGAATGACATTGTTCTAGCCCGACCATTCCTGATTTACAATGTTTGAGGCCTGCTCGAAGGAGGGCCAGTACCTTGCACAGCGTCTCCATCTGCAGCCACTGGGCACTTCTAAATTAGCTCAGTTGTGTGGCTATACAAAGGTCCCCGTTGCCTCTATGCACCACGCTGACCAAGTAATGGCAGATGGCCAGCTTTTGTTCACACAGACGCTGGAGAATGTCCAGGGTGGAGTACCATCTAGTCAGTGTCACAAATCAGTCAATGCGGTGGAAGCCTCTGTTGGCGCTGGATCCTGCTAAGTGCCTCAGCGGCAGTGGGGGATCGGCGTACATGGCTGCAGATGGAGCGAGCCTGTCTCAGTAAGTCCTGCAGTCCTGGGTACGTGCAGAGGAACTTCTGCACCACCAGGTTCAGTACGTGCACAAAGCAGGGCACATGTTTTATGCAGCCCATGTGCAGCACAGCCACAAGTTTGGCCTCGTTGTTGCACTGCCTGGCAACGCATGTTTGAGGGAGACGTAGTGGCTTGCCCGGTTAACCGCAGTGTCCTCTGGAGGAGTGTCGAAAAGAGAGGGTTTGCCAGTAGAAGCAATGAAGGAGGAGGAGGAGGGAGAGGACTGGGGTGGCCCATGCTTTCCCACCACACCCCTCGGTGGGGGTACCAGGTTCTGCAATACTACCGCCCACTACCAACTACCGCCCACTGAGCTATGCCAGGCCACCGAGTGAGCGGTGAAGGACAGGTAGCATCCCACTCCGTGCCTGGTTGTCCAGCTTTCCATGGTGACGTGAATTTGACTAGACTCCGAGAATGCAAATGCTCGGCAGAGGTTATCTATTACATGTGCATTTAAACTGGGAACAGCTGTGCGGAGAAGTAATGCCTGCTTGGTATGTTCCACCAACGCTTGGCAAAGGCCATCAGGTCACGGATGGGAGCAGAGTCCACAATGCTGTATGGTAGTAGCTACAAGGCCAATAGTTTGGCTAGACGTGAATTGAGTTCGATGACTCTTTTGTTGGTTGGGCTCATAGCCTGATGCCTTGTGCAGAACTTTGGTAGAGTGGGCTGAAGGGACTGAGGGACCCATCTTTTGGTGACAAACGGTGTCTGATGCCATGAAACATGCAGCCAGAAGCTGATACTTCCTTGCAGCTTGAAGTCTGGCTGTCACCAACCTCCTGAGACGTAGTAGCAATGACAGTGGGAGGTGTAGAAGGAGTCAATGGAGATAGAAGAAGAGACAATGACGTGGTTGCGCCTCCTTCAACAGAACGCAAGTACTGCTCCTATGTTGTGGTTCTTGCGCATGTGGGAAAGGAGGGATGTTGTACCCAAAGCTGATCCGGCCTGTCCTCTGCGAATCTGCTCGTGGCACAGGATGCAGATTGCTACACACCCGTCATCGTCTTTCAGCGTGAAAAAGGGTTACACTGGAGAGGTGCGTGCAAACACTGTGCTGCTCTTTTTCTTTGCCTGCCTCTGTGTCTGCTGGGTGCCCTGCTTCTGCTCCAACTCCATCTCCCCCACAGTCACATCGTCTCTGACTGTTCATCTGCTTGTGCCCATTCGTCTGTGTGTTCTTTGGAACTCACATGAGGCAGATTTGCGGCCTATTCCATCCCCAGCCTGTTGCTGTTGTTGCTGCTGCCTTTCCTCTATGTCTGTTTTGGAACTGCTGCTAGCCCTTACACGCACCGTTGACATCACGGTCATCATCATCTTCAATTTCATCTAAGCCAACCTAAGAAGAAACCGATGCAGAACCCTCACCCAGCAAGTGCTGGCCACACTCTCCAAGGGTCTCAAAGTCTGCCTCCTGCTCTGAAATTTGCAATGACAAATCCTCAGGCTGTTCGTCAAACAAAAAGGGAGAGTCATCGGGAGGTACAGGCACATTAGCCACGCTAACTCCTGTCTTTGCTCCTGTCACGGGTGTGCTGGTTGCTGCTACTGCTGCAGAAGAAGAGCCTGCTGCACTTGAGGCTCCTGAGACCCTGTTCAAAATATTCTCAATATGACGTGGCTGTATGATTGTAGTACGCCCTCTCAATACATCTACCAGCGTACTCGTGCTCCGCACATATCTCAGACCTGTTTGACAACTTGTGCTGCTGCCTCCAATGGTTTGCTGCTGTCCTACAGTAGCGGACTCCCGGGGAGTATGCCCCCTGCCAGATGCAGCAGATTGCCCAAGCCATGCCTTCCTCTGCATCTACCTCTCATCTTTTACTTATTCGGGAAAACATGCACCTGTACCAAAGGTTTCTTTGGTAAATAGCAAGTGGTATCAGAATTAAAAATCTGTATTTTTTTGAGAGAAATACAGAAATTTATCTGCCCTTTTGGATAGATAAAAACTGCTTTCAGATTTAAATATCTGTAATATTTTGAGTGAAATACAGAAAATTTTCTTGCTTTGTGGATAAATAGCAAGTGTTATCACGGTTAAATATCTGTATTTTTTGAGCGACATACAGAACTTTTTCTGGCCTTTTGGATAGATAAGTGCTATCAGATATAAATATCTGTATTTTTTTAAGGGAAATACAAAAAATGTTCTGGCTTTGTGGATATATAACAAGATCTATCAGAAATAAATATCTCTATTTTTTTGAGAGAAATACAGACATTTTTCTGACTTTGTGAATATATCAAGTGCTATCAGAGTAAAATATCTGTATTTTTTGTTTTCAATAATCTGTACTAAATTTTTCATCTTAAAAATATAAATAGGGATGAGTGAATCTAAGCTGACGAAGTGGAAATTCGATTTCGACTCGACTCGAGGTGACCCAAGGTGGAGAGTCCCAAGCCATCATTTCTTTGCGAAAAAGGTAGTACCAGCCCTGCACAAATATGAAAAAAAGAAGGTGGCCAGTCCTTGAGCCTGTCGGTGTCTGCCAAAGTGCATGGCAGTGCCGACGTGTGGAGCTGTAACTCTGATCAGGGACAATACATGTCCTTTACGGCCCACTGGGTGAATGTGATTTCTGCACAGCCACACCAGCCACTTGGCCAGGTGACGCAGCTTCCGCCTCCATGTTCAGACGCCGCTGGTCCTGCGACAAAGTCTGCCTCCTCATCCTCCACCGTGTCCTCAGCCTCCACTGCAGGGACAATTAACAGTGCCCCTCCAACATACCACATGTGCAGGGCACGGCGATGTCACGCTGTTCTGCACCTGGTTTGCCGGGGCGAATGGAGTCACACAGGGGAGGAACTGCTTCGTGTGATTCATCAAGAAATCTAATCCTGGCTTTCTCCACGACAACTCAAAATTAGAACCATGCTTATCAACAACGGGAAGAACATGGTGTCTGGGCTGCGTCAAGGAAGGCAGAGCCATGCGCCCTTCATGGCACATGAGTTCAATCTGGTTGTCAAGCGGTTCCTGAAGTATTCCACCCACTTGCAAGTCAACATAAAAATGGCCAGGAAACTTTGGATGCACTTCAGCCACTCATACACTGCAAAGCACACCCTCCTTCAGCTGCAGCAGCAGAACGGCATCCCCCAACATAGGCTGGGGGACATTCCACTGCTTCATGTCCTGGAACAGATGCTCGTAAATCTGGCTGGTCAGGGGATTAGAAACGTGGCGCCTAAATCTCACTGCCACATGAGCCCTGTGGTGGCTGAACTTGAGGATGAGGAGGACATTGTAGCACAGGCAATATATAGCGAAATGGGTGGTTTTTCTACTCAGGTGACAGGGGAGGAGGAGAAAGAGCAGACAGAGGAGCAAGAGGAAGATGAGGAAGACCAGGCAGAGGACCCAGACACACCGTGGCAGTATGCAGTGGAAATGGAGGCAGGGAGTCCCTCCGAGTCACTTGCAGAAATGGCCCTCTGCATGCTCACTTGCTTGCATAGTGACAGCCGAAATGTTTGACCCTCGCTACCGGTCCAAAATGGGGGCCTTTTTTTACACCCACTGAGAGGGAGGACAAACTGAGAGACATCCTATGTAGTCAGTTGGCCGCTGCCTATCTGCGCCATCGTACATCCTCTTGCAGGTCTGACCGGGGAGCCCTCTGCACTCACGTTCCACTGCAATGGCTGCTGGGGAGGGGTGCGGTGGCAGGAGCAGTACCAGCTCCATCAGCAGCAGCCTGAGTCTAGAGTCGCTGATGAGCAGCTTTCTTCACCTGCATAGTGAAGAAACTACTCACAAGCAGCTAGACATAGAGCAGAACCTGAACCAGCAGGTGTTGGCATACTTGGAGTGCACCCTGACAGCCTTCATTGAAGATCCGCCGGACTACTGGGCAGCCAAACTGGATTGTGGCCCCAACTGGCTGAGTTTGCCCTGGAAAAGCTGTCCTGCCTGGCCAGTAGTGTGGCATCAGAACGAGTGTTTAGTGCGGAGGGGGCCATAGTTACCCCAAGAAGAACTCATCTGTCCAACCAAAATGTGGAGAGACTGACCTTTGTCAAGATGAATCAGGCGTAGATCCGCCAGGATTTCCACCCACCAATGCCTGATGCATCTGATTAGATGATTGTAAGCTCTTCGGGGCAGGGTCCTCTCCTCCTGTATCACTGTCTGTAATAGTCTGTCATTTGCAATCCCTATTTAATGTACAGCGCTGCGTAATATGTTGGCGCTATATAAATCCTGTTTA
>NC_092871.1:39303459-39309882 GCF_032062135.1 Pyxicephalus adspersus
CTGATGCTGCTGCCACCTCCACACTTTGTCATTGTGCCACTCTGTGGCCTACTCATGCTGCTGCTACCTCCACACTCTGTCATTGTGCCCCTCTGTAGCCTACTCATGCTGCTGCCACCTCCACACTCTGTCATTGTGCCACTCTGTAGCCTCCAGATGCTGTCGCCAACTCCAGACTCTGTCATTTTGCCACTCTGTGGTCTCCGTCTGATGCTGCTGCTGCCACCACCTCCACACTCGGTCATTGTGCCACTCTGTGGCCTCCTGATGCTGCCGCCACCTCTACACTATGTGATTGAGCCACTTTGTCATCTCCTGCTGTCGCCACTTTCACTCTCTGTCATTCTGCCACTCTGTGGCTTACTCATGGTGCCGCCACCTCCAGACTCAGTCATTGTGCCACTCTGTGGCCTCCTGTTGCTGTCGCCAAGTGCACAGTCTGTCATTGTGCCACTCTGTGGCTTCCTCATGTTGCTGCCACCTCCTCACTTGGTCATTGTGCCACTCTGTGGCCTCCGCCTGATGCTGCTGCCACCTCCACATTCTGTCATTGTGCCACTGTGTGGCCTCCTGATCCTGCCGCCACCTCGACGCTATGTCATTGTGCCACTGTGTGGCCTCCTGATACTGTCGCCACCTCCACACTTTGTCATTCTGCCACTCTGTGGCCTACTCATGCTGCCGCCACCTCCACACTATGTCATTTAGCCACTTTGTCGTCTCCTGCTGCTGTCGCCACTTTCACTCTCTGTCATTCTGCCACTCTGTGGCTTACTCATGCTGCTTCCACCTCCAGACTTGGTCATTGTTCCACTCTGTGACCTACTCATGCTGCTGCCACCTCCTCACTCTGTCATTGTGCCACTCTGTAGCCTCCTGGTGCTGTCGTTAACTCCACACTCTGCCATTGTGCCACTCTGTGGCTTCCTCATGCTTCTGCCACCTCCACACTCGGTCATTGTGCCACTCTGTGGCCTCCTGATTCTGCTTCCACCTCCACAATCTGTCATTGTGTCACTCTGTGGCCTCCACCTGATGCTGCTGCTGTCGCCACCTCCACATTCCGTCCTTGTACCACTCTGTGGACTTCTCAAGCTGTTCTACCACCCTCCCCACTCCATGACTGGGCCACTATTTTGCCTTTTTGGCCTTGATGACATCACTATTTATTTGACCCTTCTTCTGATCTGTCAGAAGGAAGGAAAAAAGAGACACACAACAGGTCCTGTCTGTGTAGTCATGTCATACTGACTCACAGTATTTTTTCACTATCACAGCAGACTCCCTATGCATGTTACTGCAAGGCACAGTGTTCTTCACCACTATCAAGGCTCTCTGCAGGCCAGAAATTGATGTTTTAATAAATACGCATCGAAGCAAATCTTTTAGAAAAATAAACTAAACTGGCCAAATTGAATTTTTGAGAAATTCGCTCATCTCTAAATATAAAGCATTACAAAGCCAAGAAAAACATACAAAACAGAAAACAATAGTTGTCAATTCAGCTTTTGCATGATAAAAACTTCCATCAAATAACAATAGAGTTCATTGACATCCTTGCACTTGCTCCTATCCTTGCACTATAAAACAACAAATTAATACCCATAACAATAACAACAATTGCACATTGAACAATAATCACAATATTATGACAGTAAAACAGTATTAGATCAACCAATAGATATAAAGGATAAAGACCCAAAGTTTTAAGAGATACTCACACTAGCACCCACAAAACATCATTACCAGCTAGCTAAAATCTCATGGCGTAAAGATGGTGACAGAATACTGTATCCGTTGAGAGTATCCGTTAGGGAACTCGTTAATTTTTCATTGACTAACATGTTATCTATCCTAAGCCTTACCTCATGAAATGGTAATAATTGTTTCTTCGAATTACTCGCAATTAGATGTTTAGCAGCCAAAAGTATGTATACAAATACCTGAATTGTGTGTTGGAAAACTGAGCCGGTTTAAAATGTAATAGGGCCAACCGAAAAACTTTACTTCAGAATCCGATTACAAATGGGCATTTGTACCAAATATGCATGTCCATCCCCTCCTCTTGGCATCCCTTGAAACATAATTCTGAACCCTGGCCGGGGAGATGTCTCAACCGAATGGGTACCATATACCATCTCATCAAAACTTTGAATGTTGACTCAAGAGTTGTAACATTTCTTGAACATGAGGCTACCTTGGACCATGCCCAGAACCATTCCTCATCCGATTGGTTACATTTCAAATCTCGTTCCCAGTCAGATACATGATTATGAGAATGAGGGTTTCCAAGCCTATTTAACTCACTATAAATTACAGAGATCTGTTTAGGGGCTAATGGGGTCTGCAAACAGATATGTTCTAGCATTGACAGCTGCAAGAAGTGAACTGATGGTTGGATTAGGGACAAAATCCAGTGATGTAATTGCAGGTAGTATTCCCTACCTGGGGCATCTTGGTTTTCCCGGATCATATTCCAGCTGAGAACTCCAGACCTGCCTAACAATGAAAAAACAGTTGAAAAATTATGCCCTGTCCACCATTTAAATGCACCAGGTGACTCACATTCTGGAGTGAACATTGGTTTATTTTGAATTGGGAGCAGAGGGAGAAACAAGGACATTAGGCCACTGGAATATCGAAGTCCATCCCAGCAACGAAACATATGCTGCAAATGTGGAGATGGGACCACAGAAGTGTGGCCCGATTTGGACCCACAGGGGCGCCCTTGAACCAGCATACAAAACACGTTGGGGCAATATGGCTTGCTTGATAATATTTAAGTATATTGGGAACCCCTAGGCCTCCTGATTTCTTATCAGCTGTTAACCTTTTTTGGGGTATATGGGGTTTTTTACCATTCCAAAGAATAGAACTGATTTTTATAGGTCTTGTAGAGTTTTAGGTGGGATAGTTACTGGCAATGTCCTAAACAAATATAGCAACTTGGGTAAAAGTGTCATCGTAACAGAATTAGATCGCCCAATCCATGATAAAGATAAATTTGTCCACCTGGAGAGCATATTTTTAGGATTGGAAAAAAAAAGGTTTAAAATTTGCCTCATATAACAGATCATATTTCCATGTAAGTTTAATGCCAAAATAGTCAAGATATTGATCTGACCATTTGAACTTAAATGTACTCTGAACATTTGCAAGGACAGATGGGGTTAGTGTAACATTCATAGCCATAGATTTTTCCTTGCTAACCACTAAACCCGTTATCTGAGCAAACTCTGATAAAAGCTTCACTAGATTTGGAAGGGAAACAGTAGGTTGAGTGATAGTTAACAGAATATCATCAGCAAAAAGATTTAATTTGTACTCCTCCGCACCTACCGCTATACCATGGATATTAACATTCGATCTAATTAAATGAGCTAAAGGTTCCAGAGCTAATTTGAAAAGTAATGTTGAAAAAGGACACCCCTGTCTCATACCCCTTTTTACTGGGAATGGTGAGGAATAGTAGGACATATAGAGCACCCTGGCATATGGGGAGGAGTACGAAGCAGACATCTATGCCATAAACTGCGGTTCAAAAAGCATACTTGGAATATCCTCTGAACGAGCCACATGCAACGGGTCAATAGTTTTCTTTGTACTATCCGGGGCTTGCCTACCTGGCACAAATCCCACCTGATCTCTGTGGATCAAAGAGGGCAAAAATATATTTAGTCTGGAGGCCAATATTTTTGTTAAAATTTTGGTATCTACATTCAACAAGGAAATGGACCTTTAATTGTGGGGGTTTAGTTCATCCTTCGCTGGCTTAGGTATCATGGACACATGAGCTAATAAAGATGAGTGGGGGTGTTGCGGATGGCTTTTTAGACAATTGAAAAAGTTTTTCTAAGTGGGGACCCAGGTGCTCCTGAAATTTCCTATAGTAAAGTACTGAATAGCCGCCATTCAGTCCTGGTGTTTTATTAGTTTTCAGTGATTTATTAGCTCTTTGAATTTCTGCTATTGTGATATCAGCCGCCAGTTTGTCACCGATCTCAGCAGGAATATTTGGAAGATGAAGCTCCGCAAATAACTCATTTGCATGGGAGGCTTGAAAAGCTGGTGGAGAGCTATACAGAACTGCCATAATTTCTGTAAATCGCTCTACGATAGTGGAGGGATTTGCCATGACCATTTTATTTACCTGCCGCAACTGCTTAATAACCAGTTTTGTTATTAAGCAATCTGGCCATCATGAAACTAAGTTAGTTGGTGCGTGCATAAAATTTCTGTTTCGACCACTGAAGTTGCTTTTCTACTTGGCTATCTAATAAGAGATTAAGTTCTGTTCGCGTTTGTTGTACTGATCTGTATATTTTCTTGTCAAGTGTGGCTTTCCAATTAAACTCCAATTGTTCCAGAGAAGAAGTGAGGTTGGAAATATTTTTGTTCCTCATTTTTTTATGCCGATAAGCCATTTGTATGAGATAGCCCCTAATTGTTGCCTTATGGGTGTCCAATAACATGATGGGTGAGTCAACCGAAACGGCATTAACTGCAAAGTAATTAGCGATATGGTCACCCAAAACACGTACTGTTTCAGAGAAGGACAACATAGCAAAAGTCACAAGCCGAGAGCACTGTGGGGAATGGTCAGACCATGGGGTCGCCATGATCCTAGAAGTAGTTACACATAGCAGCAACTGCTGCAGAAAAAATATGATCTATCCTTGTGAAACTATTGTGGGATGGAGAGAAGTACGTAAAATGTGAAATTCCTTCCAAACATCTAACTGCAAACAGATATGTTCTAGCATTGACAGCTGCAAGAAGCAAACTGATGGTCGGATTAGGGACAGAATCCAGTGGCATAATTGCAGGTAGTATTCCCTACCTGGGGCACAGGAACTGCTGTGGGACAAAAATATGGTCTATCCTTGTGAAACTATTGTGGGAAGGGGAGAAGTACGTAAAATCTTTCATATTAGGGTGAAATTCCCTCCAAACATCTATCAGTTGTTGAGTGGACAAAAGATCTGAACATTTCTGAGAAGATCAAACCTACCTGGCCCTGAGTAGGAGCAGATGACTTATCCAATTCGCTATTCAATACCAGATCACTATCACCTATCACTAAAAGAGTACCCCTGTTATGGGGAAATATCTGTATACAGAAATGTTTCTGGCCTTATATATATATCTGTATTTTAAAATATCTGTATTTTTTTGAGAGAAATACAGATATTTTTTGATTTTGTGGATATATAAGCAGTTTAATATCAGCATTTTTTGAGAGAAATACAAAAATGTTTCCTGGCCTTTTGGATAGATGACAAGTACTATCAGATTTAAATATCTGTTTTTTTTTTTAGAGAAATACAGAATTAATTATTGGCTTTTTGGATAGATACCAAGTACTATCATAATTAAATATCTTTTTTTTAAGAGAAATACACACATTTTTTGGGGTTTGAGGATATATAGAAAGTTCTATCACAGTTAAATATCTGTATTTTTTGAGAAAAATACAGACATTTTTCCAACCTTTTGGATAGATAAAAAGTGCTATCAGAATTCAATATTTGTATTTTTTGGGAGAAATACAGGCATTTTTCTGGCTTTGTGGATATGTAGCAAGTGCTATCACAGTTAAATATCTGTATTTTTTGGGGAGAAATACAGAAATGTTTCTGACTTTATGGATATGTAGCAAAAGCTATCACAGTCGATATCTGTATTTTTGAGACAAAAAATTCTGGCTTTTTAGACTTATAGTAAGTGCTGTCACAGTTAAATATCTGTATTTATTTGAGAGAAATACATAAATATTTCTGGCTTCGTGGATATAAAGAGAGTGCTATCACAGTTAAATATCTGTATTTTTTTAGAAGAAATACAGAATTTTTTTCTGGCTTTGTGGATATATAGCAAGTGCTATCATAGTTAAATATTTGTATTTTTTTAGAGAAATACAGAAAATATTCTGACTTTGTAGATATATAGCAAGTGCTGTCACAGGTAAATATCTGTATTTTCTGGAGAGAAATACAGATTTTTTTCTGGCTTTATGGATATATAACAAGTGCTATCACAGTTAAATATCTGTATTTTTTTAGAGTAATACAGAAAATTTCTGGCTTTGTAGATATATAGCAGGTGCAATCACAGTGAAATATCCGTATTTTTTGAGAGAAATACAGACATTTTTCTAACCTTTTGGATAGACAAAAAGTGCTATCAGAATTAAATATTTGTATTTTTTGGGGAGGAATACAGACTTTTTTCTGGCTTTGTGAATATGTAGCAATTGCTATCACAGTTGAATATCTGTTTTTTTTTGGAGAGAAATACAGAAATGTTTCTGGCTTTATGGATATATAGCAAGTGCTATCACAGTTAAATATCTGTATTTTTTTAGAGAAATTTTCTGGCTTTCTAGATATATAGTAAGTGCTATCACAGTTAAATATCTGTATT
>NC_092871.1:39310198-39317409 GCF_032062135.1 Pyxicephalus adspersus
TGTAGATATAAAGCAAGTGCAACCACAGTTAAATGTCTGTATTTTTTGAGAGAAATACAGAAATTTTTCTGGCATTGTAGATATAAAGCAAGTGCTATCACAGTTAAATATCTGTATTTTTTTGAGAGAAATATAGAAATGTTTATGGCTTTGTGGATATATAACAAGTGCTATCAGATTTTAATACCTGTTTTTTTGTTTTGTTTTTTGAGAAATTTGTCTGGCCTTTTGGATAGATAACAAGTGCTGTCAGATTTTAATATCCATTTTTTCTGGCTTTGTGGATATATATTAAGTGCTATCACAGTTAAATAAATATATTTTTTTAAGAGAAATACAGAAATTCTTATGGCTTTTTGGATAGATTGCAAGAGGTATCATACTGAAATATGTGTGTTTTTTGTATAGTAGGACAGAAATGTTTCTGGCTTTTTTTGGAAAATAGCAGAAGTTAGCAACTTTAACTAAACAATCTGTATATTTCAAGTTTTATAGAAGGCTCCTAGCCTGCCCTGTCACAATGCACAATGGCTTTTGTGATAGATTGCAGGAGGTATCATAGTGAAATATCTCTTTTTTTTGTATAGTAGGACAGAAATGTTTCTGGCTTTTTTTGATATAGCAGAAGTTAGCAACTTTAACCGCACAATCTGTATATTTAAAGATATACAGAAGGCTCCTAACCTGCCCTGTCACAATGCACAATGGCTTTTGTGATAGATTGCAGGAGGTATCATAGTGAAATATGTGTGTTTTTTGTATAGTAGGACAGAAATGTTTCTGGCTTTTTTTGGAAAATAGCAAGGAGGTCTCAGACTAAAATATCTGTATTTTTTTTTTAAGTAGGACAGAAATTTTTTCTTCGGCAAAAATGTCAATTTTTGATAGATTGCAAGAGGTATCAGACTGAAATATCTCTTTTTGTATAGTAGGACAGAAATGTTTCTGGGTTATTCACTANAAAGCATTAGCTAGCAACTTTAACGGCACAATCTGTATATTTGAAGATATACAGAAGGCTCCTAACCTGCCCTGTCACAATGCACAATGGCTTTTGTGATAGATTGCAGGAGGTATCATAGTGAAATATCTCTTTTTGTAGAGTAGCTCAGAAATGTTTTTGCCTTTTGGATAAATAGCAAGAGTTAGCAAGAATATCTGTGAATTTCTAGATATACAGAAGGCCTCTAAACTGTCCCTGTCTCTCCCTGCTTCTCTCCCTCACACAGAACACAAGATTAAGTGACTAACCACTCCCTTCTTCCCTGTATATATACCTTTTCTGGGATCTCTGCTGATTGGTGCTGCTGGGCCTTGCTGTGAATCCTGGGAGCAAATGGTTCACTCCCAGCCGCGCCATTCCTGCTGGAAATAGTGGGCGTTCCCGCCCCCTGCATTTCCCCTTGTTTGTTTGGCGAGAACACGACCTCATGGAATCACAAGGCCGTTCTCGCTTATTCAGTAAGCGAGAACGGCCTGATTCGCCGCCAGACCCAACTTAATAATCTCACTCGCTCATCCCTAGTCTGGAACACATATTAGGATTTTGCTCCATCAATATTTGTTTCATATTCAAGAAATGTACTTGTGCAGACGGTATATTTAGATACCGAGTCAAACATTCCTTCACAGTAGATGTTCGTTGAAGAAGAACCACCACCAAAAACCACCAGTCTCCATCGAAAATAAGTACACATCACCCACCTGTGTATCAAAAACATTATTCAAATAAACACCATATTGGTGGGACAAAATATCTCCTAGCCAATGACGGTCATGGATGACCTTTAGGATGCCTTTGTCTTCAAGCACCACTTGGAGACCATTTTTAAAGACCCCTGGTCCCATGGTGAGGATTTCAGAGGTAAACATGAATTTACCCACCTGCAGCCAACATAGTTTCCCATAGCAACAAATGTTCATGCCAGAAGCTCCCAAGCTCAAGACCTTTTGATGCTGGAGATGCAGAATCTTTCTTCTATTGTCTCTCTTTCAACCTCTTGGCCTCTTGAGTCTTCTACTGGTTCCATATTTAGAACATTGAAATAAATTGTAAATACAAAATGATATGCATGTGCTGGCAGGTAGCGTTGGTCGAATAGCTCACTATTCGATTTGACAGCTATTCGCTCAAATAGACCTATATTGTTCAGGTGATCGAATGTCGAATTCAAACATCATTAAAGTCAATGGGGAAAAAATTGGGTTATTGTTCTGGACTGTGTAGAGCTACTACAGGCTACAAATACATTTAGAAAGACATGTCAAGACTCCCACACCTCTGCACAACGCTGTACAAGTAAAAAAAAAAATCAGGAAGGCTTTTTCTGTTGCTGGCAACAGAATTTAATGGGGCAGTCAAGGAACATGCCAGATTTTTTACAGGCCTCTGAGTAGAGGTAGAGAGGGCCCCAAGAGGTTTCCTCTGATCCAAAATTTAGCCGCCAGGTTTCACCGCTCTTTTACAAGCCATAAACAGGCTTCAGAGTACAGGCAGTGGGCCCTGAGGGAGGTCTTTAAGTCAAAAAATTAGCCAGTATACAGTTCTGGGCCCTAAGACGGAGTGAGGACGGCAATGATAACTGGCATCTAGAGCTGGGTACTTGGTAGGCAGTAGCAGTAACAGCATGAGGAGGAGGCCATGGGCCCTGAGACGGAGCAAGGATGGCATTAGAGGTTGAGGCTATCACCTATATGGACAGTGTAAAAGCTGTAGCTATTGAAGACATAAATGGATGAACGAGATTCCCAATGTCCCTACCTACTATCTAGTGAAGCCACAGCCAAGGGAACGGGCTTGGCAGAATCAGTGAGGAAAGAAGACCCTGTTGAGCTTGACTCTAGTCTGCAACTGTGAAGAGACATGACAGGTGTAGGATAAGTGAAAGTATGAAAACTGTAGAGGCTCCAACTATTGATGAATGTGAAGAGGCTAAGGCTTCCCCTCACATGGACAGTGTAGGGGCCATAGCTATTTCCTATCTGCTAGCTGTAACTGTAAGATGACACATCGGCAGACATTCTCATAAAAAATACAGATATTTAATTCTGATACCTCTAGCTATCTATCAAAAAAGGTAGAAAAAAATTCTGTATTTCTCTACAAAAAAGACAGATATTTAATTCTCATACCACTTGCTATCTATCAAAAAAGGCAGAAAATTTTCTGTATTTCTCTCCAAAAAATACAGATACCTAACTCTGATACCTCTTGCTATCCTTCAAAAAAGCCAGAAAAAAGTTAAGTATTTCTTTCCAAAAAAGACAGATATTTAATTCTCATACCACTTGCTATCTATCTAAAAAGGCAGAAAAATGTCTGTATTTATCTCCAAAAAGTATAGATATTTATTTTTATCCGATACCTTTTGCTATCTATCAAAAAAGGCAGCAAAATTTCTGTATTTCTCTCCAAAAAATACAGATATTTATTACTGATACCAATTCCTATCAAAAAAGGCAGAAAAATTTCTGTATTTCTCTCCAAAAAATTCAGATATTTAATTCTGATATGTCTTGCTATCTATTAGTGTTGATGTTCGAATTCGGGTTGTCCCTATATTCGACCCGAATATGGCTGTTCGAATTCGGGTAGACCCGACCCGAAAAACACGGGATTGTGAGAGGTGCTCTTTATTCTTCATGTGAAGTACAGGGGTATATAATAGTGTTATGTATCTTTTTATAATGTATCTTTTTATGTATCCTTTTACAATGTATCTTTTTATAATGTATCTTTTTATGTATCCTTTTACAATGTATCTTTTTACAATGTATCTTTTTATATATCCTTTTATAATGTATCTTTTTACACCTGTTTGGAGGCTGTAGCTGTTTGTAGGCTCTACACAGTGCTGAAAAAAACCCGAATTTTTCCTCCCATTGACTTTAATGGTGTTCGACTTTGAAATTCGACCACCCGAATAATTTTGCTACATTCGAGCGAATAGCTGCCGAATCGAATAGTGAGCTATTCGACCAACACTACTATATATCAAAAAAAGCAATAAAGTTTCTGTATTTCTCTCCAAAAAAGACAGATATTTAATTCTCATACCACTTGCTATCTATCTAAAAAGGCGGAAAAATTTCTGTATTTCTCTCCAAAAAATACAGATACGTAATTCTGATACTTCTTGCTATCTTTAAAAAAGGCAGAAAAATTTCTGTATTTCTCTCCACAAAATACAGATATTTAATTCTATCTGATACCTCTTGCTATCTATCAAAAAAGGCATAAAAAATTCTGTATTTCTCTCTAAAAAATACAGATTTGTAATTCTGATACCTCTTGCTATGTTTTAAAAAAAAGGCTGAAAAAAATCTATATTTCTCTCCAAAAAATAAACATATTTAATTCTTATACCACTTGCTATGTATCAAAAAAGGCAGAAAAAATTCTGTATTTCTCTCCAAAAAGTACAGGTATTTAATTCTGATACCCCTTTGCTATCTAGCAAAACAGTCAAAAAAATTTCTGTATTTCTCTCCAAAAAACACAGATATTTAATTCTCTCAAATACCCCTTGCTATCCAAAAAGGCAGAAAAAATTCTGCATTTCTTTCTAAAAGATACAGATATTTAATTCTGATTAGAGGTGAGCGAATTTCTCAAAAATTCGAATCGGCTGGTTCACAGAATTTTACAAAAAGATTTGCTTCGATCCAAACTTATTCACGGCGAATCGCGTTAAAAAACGTCTATTTCCGGCCTGCAGAGAGCCTTGATAGTGGTGTAGAACACTGTGCCTTACAGTAACACGAATAGGGAGTCTACTGTGGTAGTGAAATAATACTGTCAGTATGATATGCAGCTGACAGGCGTCGCTATTTGAATCACTGCACACTTCATTTATTTGGGCGGTCACGGGGGCAAACTGACTCAAGTATGAACTAAGCCTTACAGGTCCATTTTAGCATCAAGAAGAAGCGCACTCCTTTCACACCCTTGTCAGCTGATTCCACAAAGATGTTTACAGAACCTGTTCTAATAACCGCTTATACAATTGGAGCCCCCCCGACAGAATGGAGAGGGTTTCAGCACTAGGTTTGTGTTGACGTCACTTATTATTTTGCCCTTCCTCTGATCCATCAGAACAATAACCCACAAAAAACGGATCCTGTCTGTGGAGCAAATGCCTTCACTCGGTCAGCATTTGCTCAATAATCCATCAGTACTGCTAATGCCAAAAAAAACAGGAGTGGATCCAAAACAGAGATGACACATGAATGATATATTTGCATGTCTTCTGTGTTTTGTACCCACTCCTGCTTTTGGCTAACAAATCATAAGCCAATTCTGATGGGACCATACAGGCCTTACAGCTGGTGCACAGATAGGATCCGTTGTGTGTCTCTTTTTTCCTTCCTTCTGACAGATCAGAAGGAGGGTCAAATAAATAGTGATGTCATCCAGGCCAAAAAGGCAAAATATTTACCCGGTCATGGAGTGGGGAGGGTGGGAGAACAGCTTGAAAAGTCCACAGAGTGGCACAATGACATAATGGTGAGGTGGAAGCAGCATGAGGAAACCACAGAGTGGCCCAATGACACTGGAGGTGGCGGCAGCAGCATCTGCCATAGAATGGCACAATGATGGTGTGGAGGTGGTAGCAGCATCAGGAGGCCACAGAGTGGAATAATGACAGAGTCTGGAGGTGGCGGCAGCAGCAGCATCAGGAGGAGGCCCCAGAGTGGAACAATGACAGAGTCTGGAGTTGGCGACAGCATCAGGAGGCTACAGAGTGGCACAATGACAGAGTGTGGAGGTGGCGGCAGCAGCAGCATCAGGCGGAGGCCACAGAGTGGCACAAAGACAGAGTGTGGAGGTGGCAGCAGAATCAGAAGGCCACAGAGTGGCACAATGACAGAGTCTAGAGGTGGCGGCAGCATGAGTAGGCCACAGAATGGCAGAATGACAGAGTGCGGAAATGGCGACAGCAGCAGCATCAGGAGGAGACCAGAGTGGCACAATGACAGAGTTTGGAGTTGGTGACAGCATCAGGAGGCCACAGGGTGGCACAATGACAGTGTGTGGAGGTGGCGGCAGCAGCAGCATCAGGCGGAGACCAGAGTGGCACATTGATAGAGTGTGGAGTTGGCGGCAGCATCAGGAGGCCACAGAGTCGCACAATGACATAGTGTGGGGGTGGCGACAGCAGCAGCATCAGGCGGAGACTACAGAGTGGCACAAGGGCAGAGTCTGGAGGTGGCAGCAGCATCAGGAGGCTACAGAGTGGCACAATGACAGAGTCTGGAGGTGGCAGCAGCATCAGGAGGCTACAGAGTGGCACAATGACAGAGTCTGGAGGTGGCAGCAGCATCAGGAGGAGACCAGAGTGGCACAATGACAGAGTGTGGAGTTGGTGACAGCATCAGAAGGCCACAGAGTTGCACAATGACAGAGTGTGGAGGTGGCGGCAGCAGCAGCATCAGGCGGAGACCACAGAGTGGCACAATGACCGAGTCTGGAGTTGGTGACAGCATCAGGAGGCTACAGAGTGGCACAATGACAGAGTGTGGAGGTGGCAGCAGAATCAGGAAGCCACAGAGTGGCACAATGACAGAGTGTGGAGGTGGCAGCAGCATCAGGAGGAGACCAGAGTGGCACAATGACAGAGTCTTGAGGTGGCGGCAGCATCAGGAGGCCTCAAAGTGGCACAATGACATAGTGTGGAGGTGGCAACAGCAGCAGCATCAGGCGGAGACCACAGAGTGGCACAAGGGGAGAGTCTGGAGGTGGAGGCAGCATCTTGAGTCTACAGAGTGGCACAATGACGGAGTCTGGAGGTGGCAGCAGCATCAGGATTTTAAGAATGAATACAGACCGTGAAAGTGGGGCCTCTTGATACTTGCTACTTTTGGGTTAGGAGCAGGAGGTGTCAGAAAATTTACTACAGGGATAACTGGCCACAGAGTAGCACAATGGCAGAGTCTGGAGGTGGCAGCAGCTTCAGGAGGCTACAGAGTGGCACAGTGACAGCGTGTGGAGATGGCAGCAGCATGAGTCAGCCACAGAGTGGCACAATGACAGAGTGTGGAGGTGGCAGCACCATCAGGAGGCCGCAAAGTGGCAAAAGGACATAGTGTGGAGGTGGTGGCAGCATCAGGAGGCCACAGAGTGGCACAATGACCGAGTCTGGAGATGGTGGCAGCATGAGTAGGCCACAGAGTGGCACAATGACAGAGTCTGGAGGTGGCGGCAGCATCAG